>NC_143043.1:54309946-54352446 GCF_057628025.1 Oncorhynchus mykiss | reverse complement strand
ACAACACCCTGAAGTACCCTCTACAACACCCTGAAGTACCTTCTACCCCCTACAACACCCTGAAGTACCCCCTACAACACCCTGAAGTACCCTCTACCCCCTACAACACCCTGAAGTACCCTTTACCCCCTACAGCACCCTGAAGTACCCTCTACAACACCCTGAAGTACCTTCTACCCCCTACAACACCCTGAAGTACCTTCTACCCCCTACAACACCCTGAAGTACCCTCTACCCCCTACAACACCCTGAAGTACCCTCTACAACACCCTGAAGTACCTTCTACCCCCTACAACACCCTGAAGTACCCCCTACAACACCCTGAAGTACCCTCTACCCCCTACAACACCCTGAAGTACCCTTTACCCCCTACAGCACCCTGAAGTACCCTCTACAACACCCTGAAGTACCTTCTACTCCCTACAACACCCTGAAGTACCCTCTACAACACCCTGAAGTACCCTCTACCCCCTACAACACCCTGAAGTACTCTCAACCCCCTACAACATCCTGAAGTACCCTCTACCCCCTACAACACCCTGAAGTACCTTCTACCCCCTACAACACCCTGAAGTACCCTCTACCCCCTACAACACCCTGAAGTACCCTCTACAACACCCTGAAGTACCTTCTACCCCCTACAACACCCTGAAGTACCCCCTACAACACCCTGAAGTACCCTCTACCCCCTACAACACCCTGAAGTACCCTTTACCCCCTACAGCACCCTGAAGTACCCTCTACAACACCCTGAAGTACCTTCTACTCCCTACAACACCCTGAAGTACCCTCTACAACACCCTGAAGTACCCTCTACCCCCTACAACACCCTGAAGTACTCTCAACCCCCTACAACATCCTGAAGTACCCTCTACCCCCTAACCCCTACAACACCCTGAAGTACCCTCTACCCCCTACAACACCCTGAAGTACCTTCTACCCCCTACAGCACCCTGAAGTACCCTCTACCCCCTAAAACACCCTGAAGTACCCTCTACCGCCTACAACACCCTGAAGTGTTCCTAATGTTTGGTATACTAGTTTAATGGAATCTCTGTGTGCTCCATATCCTTTCAGTCCCAGAACGTTGTATCTGGAGAATATCTATTAGTTTATTTATTTTTAATTGGGGGGGGGGGGGTAATAACCCAAAAAGGGGGGTTTAGGGACAAATAGAAAAAGGCTAACAACTATTAAGGACCATATCGTTATTTCTAGAATGATTGAATCGTAGTTCGAATCGTAGAATCGTAACATGCAAAGCATGTGTTTTCCCCTGTAAAGGTGTGCAGTGTGTATTATGTGTGTAGTAGTGAGACTGTGAGCAGTATTGACAAGCACGTAGCATTTTGTCAGGGACCAGTAGGGTTAGTGTGTTAGACAGGAGGGCCTGTAGGGACAGACAGACAGACAGACAGACGGACACAGGCTCTGTCTAGGAGAACAGGGGTAATGTATCTAACACACACACACCACACACATACACACATACACACCACACACACACACACACACACACACACACACACACACACACACACACACACACACACACACACACACACACACAGGGAAATGGATCACTGCTCTCAGAGAGTGACAGCCTGTATATACAAAGGGTCACTGCGACCAGGGAGCCTTAATGTATTTCTATTTGACCTTTGAACCCAGTGAAAGCACCAGCACCACCTGTTTGACCGAAAACCCCGAACCCTGTTATTCCCCTAGTCTAAACCCTATAGGCCTCCAAGGGTGGTATCTGCGAACCCCTGTAGGAAGAAGAAAGGGGGTGGAGGTAACGGAGGAGTAGAGATCCCAACAATGTTGTAGTCTAATACCTGGTGTGGGTGACTGAAGCAACAGGAAGAGATGAGGGGTGAAACTCCAGCATCAACTACAGGTAGGTACTGTACTGAAACAAGGTCAAGCACGGCCTAGGTAGACCAACAGATGTTTGAGGTCAATGCTACCGGGACTATTTTGAAATATATTCATCCAAATATATGCATCCACTCAGGACTCATCCAGCCAACATTGAGGAATCATCAGTCACAGGTTACATTAGGAGACGTGTTGATGATGTTGTACCCACAAAAACAATCCTGAGGTACCACCAACCAAAAACCCTGGATGTTGATGAGATACCACCAACCAAAAACCCTGGATGTTGATGAGATACCACCAACCAAAAACCCTGGATGTTGATGAGATACCACCAACCAAAAACCCTGGATGTTGATGAGATACCACCAACAAAAAACCCTGGATGTTGATGAAGAGATACCACCAACAAAAACCTTGGATGTTGATGACATACCTCAACCAAAAACCCTGGATGTTGATGAAGAGATACCACCAACCAAAAACCCTGGATGTTGATGAAGAGATACCACCAAACAAAAACCCTGGATGAATGGAGATACTCGTACCATGCTGAGAGACCCTACGGCAGCATTAAATGTCAGCAGAATGAACCTTGAAGACTCAGTGGAGCTAGACGTGTAGAAGGCTAGCAGGTACGAACCCTGATGACTCGGAGTGAGATGTGTAGAAGGCTAGCAGCTACGAACCCCGATGACTCGGAGCAAGACATGTACAAGGCTAGCAGGTACGAACCCCGATGACTCGGAGCTAGACGTGTACAAGGCTAGCAGGTACGAACCCCGATGACTCGGAGTGAGACATGTACAAGGCTAGCAGGTACGAACCCCGATGACTCGGAGTGAGACGTGTAGAAGGCTACCAGGTACGAACCCTGATGACTCGGAGTGAGACATGTAGAAGGCTAGCAGGTACGAACCCTGATGACTCGGAGTGAGACATGTAGAAGGCTAGCAGGTACGAACCCCGATGACTCGGAGTGAGACATGTAGAAGGCTAGCAGGTACGAACCCTGATGACTCGGAGTGAGACATGTAGAAGGCTAGCAGGTACGAACCCCGATGACTCGGAGTGAGACATGTAGAAGGCTAGCAGGTACGAACCCCGATGACTCGGAGTGAGACATGTACAAGGCTAGCAGGTACGAACCCCGATGTCTCGGAGTGAGACGTGTAAAAGGCTAGCAGGTACGAACCCTGATGACTCGGAGTGAGACGTGTACAAGGCTAGCAGGTACGAACCCTGATGCCTCGGAGTGAGACGTGTACAAGGCTAGCAGGTACGAACCCCGATGACTCGGAGTGAGACATATACAAGGCTAGCAGGTACGAACCCTGATGACTCGGAGTGAGACATGTAGAAGGCTAGCAGGTACGAACCCCGATGACTCGGAGTGAGACGTGTAGAAGGCTAGCAGGTACGAACCCCGATTACTCGGACTGAGACATATACAAGGCTAGCAGGTACGAACCCCGATGACTCGGAGTGAGACGTGTACAAGGCTAGCAGGTACGAACCCCGATGACTCTGAGTGAGACGTGTACAAGGCTAGCAGGTACGAACCCCGATGACTCGGAGTGAGACGTGTACAAGGCTAGAAGGTACGAACCCCGATGACTCGGCGCTAGACATGTACAAGGCTAGCAGGTACGAACCCTGATGACTCGGAGTGAGACGTGTAGAAGGCTAGCAGGTACGAACCCCGATGACTCGGAGCTAGACATGTACAAGGCTAGCAGGTACGAACCCCGATGACTCGGAGTGAGACATGTAGAAGGCTAGCAGGTACGAACCCTGATGACTCTGAGTGAGACGTGTAGAAGGCTAGCAGGTACGAACCCTGATGACTCGGAGCTAGACATGTAGAAGGCTAGCAGGTACGAACCCTGATGACTCGGAGTGAGACGTGTAGAAGGCTAGCAGGTACGAACCCTGATGACTCGGAGTGAGACGTGTACAAGGCTAGCAGGTACGAACCCTGATGACTCGGAGTGAGACGTGTACAAGGCTAGCAGGTACGAACCCTGATGACTCGTAGCTAGACGTATAGAAGATGAGCAGGTACGACGTGAGAATGCTGTTCATCGACTACAGTTCAGCATTCAACACTATTGTTCCCTCCAAGCTCGACACCAAGTTCAGAGCCCTGGATCTGGACACCAAGCTCAGAGCCCTGGGTCTGGACACCAAGTTCAGAGCCCTGGATCTGGACACCAAGCTCAGAGCCCTGGATCTGGACACCAAGCTCAGAGCCCTGGGTCTGGACACCAAGCTCAGAGCCCTGGGTCTGGACACCAAGCTCAGAGCCCTGGGTCTGGACACCAAGCTCAGAGCCCTGGATCTGGACACCAAGCTCAGAGCCCTGGGTCTGGACACCAAGCTCAGAGCCCTGGGTCTGGACACCAAGCTCAGAGCCCTGGGTCTGGACACCAAGCTCAGAGCCCTGGGTCTGGACACCAAGCTCAGAGCCCTGGGTCTGGACACCAAGCTCAGAGCCCTGGGTCTGGACACCAAGCTCAGAGCCCTGGATCTGGACACCAAGCTCAGAGCCCTGGGTCTGGACACGACCCTCTGCAACTGGATCCTGGACTTCCTGACGGGCGGAACACAGGCTGTGGAGGTTGGCAACAACACCTCCTTCACACTGACTCTTAACCGAAACAGGGTCGGTTGCCTGCTTTAAGAGTCATCAAGGACCCCCCCAGCCAGGAGCTGTTCTCTCCCTTACTGTTGGGCAGACGGAATCGGAACATGAAGTCTGAGGAAGACCTGCAGCATCATCAAGGACCCCCACTCCCCCCCCCCCCAGCCAGGAGCTGTTCTCTCCCTTACCGACATCTTGTATTTGTTCTTATTGTCATTGTATTGTCCAGAAGGAACCTGCATTTGACTGGACGGTGTAAACCATGTGTATCCAGTACATACAACTAACAAAACTTGAAATATGCTTTAGTAGAAAAGACCTGGCACAGATTAAATGGTGTTATTATGACAAGTGACATCATTTAAACCTGTTTTAGTTTTGTTATTTTCTTTCTGCACTGGGGAAGTCTACATGTGAACGGTTATGGTAATATCTCTCTTTACCAAGTGAGAAAAGTGAGACGTTTGAAGAACTACCGGGAATTACTTGGGAGTTGGTTGATGGTCACAGACGGGAAAATGGAAAGTGTCCTCAGGAAGAAGAAAAAGACAGAGTGATTCTGTTTCATCTGAAATGCTCAGACAGGCTGGAACAGGAGGCGTGTCTAAACGGTTCCCCCTCATTGTAAGGCCCTGAGAGAAGACCAGAACTCTATAAGAATGAGTCTAAAATGGCACCCTATTCCCTATATAGTGCACTACTTTAGACCAGAACCCTATTGGCCCTGGCACCCTATTCCCCATAGAGTGCACTACTTTAGACCAGAACCCTATGGGCCCTGGCACCCTATTCCCTATATAGTGCACTTCTTTTGATCAGATCTCTATGGGCCCTGGTTAAAAGGAGTGCACTATATACCGTAGGGGTCATTTGGGACACAAGTTCAGTCTGGATACTTGATGTCTACTGCTAACCCAGCCATTCATTAAATTACAATTTGGATTAATGGACTAAATAAATGATACCCCCTTCACCCAAATAACACATCTATACGTCTTCACACTGCCATGCCGTCATTACGAGTCCACAGACACATTCTAGTTAATAATGAATGAGTTTAATAATGACATGCCAACCGTAAAGCGCGAGTAGAGGCCCTGTAAATAGAATCTACTATTCCTGAAAGCAGATCTATACTGATGGGAAGAAGTAAACAAACCGGGATGTATTTTCTCTCTCTCTCCAGGATCGCTGTTTTTTTTTTTTGTTTGTTTGTTTGTTTGTTGACAGAATAAAAGATAAGACTGAAGGCTATAATAATAAACCTTAATTGAAAATCTAATTATTGCACAAAGCAGCATATAAAAACAGGGAGTGTATTGGTATTATTAATAATGACATAATAGCTAATCTACTAAGTGGTTCATGCAATACTCCTGCTGGGGGAATGATGAAGTAAATGTCTAGCTTCTTGCTCTATTTTAACAAATCACTCCTGTGGTTACTGTTTGTGATGAATTACATATCAAGAGTCTAGAGGAGGTCTGAACCATGTCTAGAGGCTGGAGGTCTGAACCATGTCTAGAGGCTGGAGGTCTGAACCATGTCTAGAGGCTGGAGGTGTGAACCATGTCTAGAGGCTGGAGGTCTGAACCATGTCTAGAGGCTGGAGGTCCGAACCATGTCTAGAGGCTGGAGGTCCGAACCATGTCTAGAGGCTGGAGGTCCGAACCATGTCTAGAGAATGGAGGTCTGAACCATGTCTAGAGGCTGGAGGTGTGAACCATGTCTAGAGGCTGGAGGTGTGAACCATGTCTAGAGGCTGGAGGTCCGAACCATGTCTAGAGGCTGGAGGTCTGAACCATGTCTAGAGGCTGGAGGTCCGAACCATGTCTAGAGGCTGGAGGTCCGAACCATGTCTAGAGGCTGGAGGTCTGAACCATGTCTAGAGGCTGGAGGTGTGAACCATGTCTAGAGGCTGGAGGTGTGAACCATGTCTAGAGGCTGGAGGTCCGAACCATGTCTAGAGGCTGGAGGTGTGAACCATGTCTAGAGGCTGGAGGTCTGAACCAGGACTGAATAAAGACACTAACAGGAGGTCTGTACAGTACAGGACAGTAGGTATAGTAGGGACAGTAGGTATAGTAGAGACAGTAGGGACAGTAGGTATAGTAGGGACAGTAGGTATAGTAGAGACAGGAGGTATAGTAGAGACAGTAGGTATAGTAGGGACAGTAGGTACAGTAGAGACAGTAGGTATAGTAGAGACAGTAGGTATAGTAGAGACAGTAGGGACAGTAGGTATAGTAGCGACAGTAGGTATAGTAGGGACAGTAGGTATAGTAGGGACAGTAGGTATAGTAGGGACAGTAGATATAGTAGAGACAGTAGGTATAGTAGGGACAGTAGGTATAGTAGGGACAGTAGGTATAGTAGAGACAGTAGGTATAGTAGAGACAGTAGGTATAGTAGAGACAGTAGGGACAGTAGGTATAGTAGCGACAGTAGGTATAGTAGGGACAGTAGGTATAGTAGGGACAGTAGGTATAGCACGGACAGTAGATATAGTAGAGACAGTAGGTATAGTAGGGACAGTAGGTATAGAGACAGTAGGTATAGTAGAAACAGTAGGGACAGTAGGTATAGTAGAGACAGTAGGTATAGTAGAGACAGTAGGTATAGTAGGACCAGTAGGTAGAGTAGAGACAGTAGGTAGAGTAGGGACAGTAGGTATAGTAGAGACAGTAGGTATAGTAGAGGCAGTAGGTATAGTAGAGACAGTAGGGACAGTAGGTATAGTAGAGACAGTAGGGACAGTACAGGACAGTAGGTATAGTAGACACAGTAGGTATAGTAGGGACAGTAGGGATAGTAGAGACAGTAGGTATAGTAGGGACAGTAGGGACAGTAGGTATAGTAGAGACAGTAGGTATAGTAGGGACAGTAGGGACAGTAGGTATAGTAGAGACAGTAGGTATAGTAGGGACAGTAGGGAGAGTAGGTATAGTAGAGACAGTAGGGACAGTACAGGACAGTAGGTATAGTAGACACAGTAGGTATAGTAGGGACAGTAGGGATAGTAGAGACAGTAGGTATAGTAGGGACAGTAGGTATAGTAGAGACAGTAGGTATAGTAGGGACAGTAGGGACAGTAGGTATAGTAGAGACAGTAGGTATAGTAGGGACAGTAGGGACAGTAGGTATAGTAGAGACAGTAGGTATAGTAGAGACAGTAGGTATAGTAGGGACAATAGGGACAGTAGGGACAGTAGGGATAGTAGAGACAGTAGGTATAGTAGGGACAGTAGTGACAGTAGGTATAGTAGAGGCAGTAGGTATAGTAGAGACAGTAGGGACAGTAGGTATAGTAGAGACAGTAGGGACAGTACAGGACAGTAGGTATAGTAGACACAGTAGGTATAGTAGGGACAGTAGGGATAGTAGAGACAGTAGGTATAGTAGGGACAGTAGGTATAGTAGGGACAGTAGGGATAGTAGAGACAGTAGGTATAGTAGAGACAGTAGGTACAGTAGGGACAGTAGGTATAGTAGGGACAGTAGGTATAGTAGGGACAGTAGGTATAGTAGAGACAGTAGGTATAGTAGAGACAGTAGGTATAGTAGAGACAGTAGGGACAGTAGGTATAGTAGCGACAGTAGGTATAGTAGGGACAGTAGGTATAGTAGGGACAGTAGGTATAGCACGGACAGTAGATATAGTAGAGACAGTAGGTATAGTAGGGACAGTAGGTATAGTAGGGACAGTAGGGATAGTAGAGACAGTAGGTATAGTAGAGACAGTGGGTACAGTAGGGACAGTAGGTATAGTAGAGACAGTAGGTATAGTAGAGACAGTAGGAATAGTAGAGACAGTAGGTATAGTAGGGACAGTAGGTATAGTAGGGGCAGTAGGGATAGTAGAGACAGTAGGTATAGTAGAGACAGTAGAGACAGTAGGTATAGTAGAGATAGTAGGTATAGTAGAGACAGTAGGTATAGTAGAAACAGTAGGGACAGTAGGTATAGTAGAGACAGTAGGTATAGTAGAGACAGTAGGTATAGTAGGACCAGTAGGTAGAGTAGAGACAGTAGGTAGAGTAGGGACAGTAGGTATAGTAGAGACAGTAGGTATAGTAGAGGCAGTAGGTATAGTAGAGACAGTAGGGACAGTAGGTATAGTAGAGACAGTAGGGACAGTACAGGACAGTAGGTATAGTAGACACAGTAGGTATAGTAGGGACAGTAGGGATAGTAGAGACAGTAGGTATAGTAGGGACAGTAGGGACAGTAGGTATAGTAGAGACAGTAGGTATAGTAGGGACAGTAGGGACAGTAGGTATAGTAGAGACAGTAGGTATAGTAGGGACAGTAGGGAGAGTAGGTATAGTAGAGACAGTAGGGACAGTACAGGACAGTAGGTATAGTAGACACAGTAGGTATAGTAGGGACAGTAGGGATAGTAGAGACAGTAGGTATAGTAGGGACAGTAGGTATAGTAGAGACATTAGGTATAGTAGGGACAGTAGGGACAGTAGGTATAGTAGAGACAGTAGGTATAGTAGGGACAGTAGGGACAGTAGGTATAGTAGAGACAGTAGGTATAGTAGAGACAGTAGGTATAGTAGGGACAGTAGGGACAGTAGGGACAGTAGGGATAGTAGAGACTGTAGGTATAGTAGGGACAGTAAGAACAGTAGGTATAGTAGAGGCAGTAGGTATAGTAGAGACAGTAGGGACAGTAGGTATAGTAGAGACAGTAGGGACAGTACAGGACAGTAGGTATAGTAGACACAGTTGGTATAGTAGGGACATTAGGGATAGTAGAGACAGTAGGTATAGTAGGGACAGTAGGGACAGTAGGTATAGTAGAGACAGTAGGTATAGTAGGGACAGTAGGGACAGTAGGTATAGTAGAGACAGTAGGTATAGTAGGGACAGTAGGTATAGTAGGGACAGTAGGTATAGTAGAGACAGTAGGTATAGTAGGGACAGTAGGTATAGTAGGGACAGTAGGGACAGTAGGTATAGTAGAGACATTAGGTATAGTAGGGACAGTAGGTATAGTAGAGACAGTAGGTATAGTAGGGACAGTAGGTATAGTAGAGACAGTAGGTATAGTAGGGACAGTAGGGACAGTAGGTATAGTAGAGACAGTAGGTATAGTAGAGACAGTAGGTATATTAGAGACAGTAGGTATAGTAGAGACAGTAGGTATAGTAGAGACAGTAGAGACAGTAGGTATAGTAGAGACAGTAGGTATAGTAGAGACAGTAGGTATAGTAGGGACAGTAGGTATAGTAGAGACATTAGGTATAGTAGAGACAGTAGGTATAGTAGGGACAGTAGGTATAGTAGGGACAGTAGGTATAGTAGAGACAGTAGGTATAGTAGAGACAGTAGAGACAGTAGGTATAGTAGGGACAGTAGGTAAAGTAGAGACAGTAGGTATAGCACGGACAGTAGATATAGTAGAGACAGTAGGTATAGTAGAGACAGTAGGTATAGTAGGGACAGTAGGTATAGTAGGGACAGTAGATGTAGTAGAGACAGTAGGTATAGTAGAGACAGTAGGTATAGTAGAGACAGTAGGTATACTAAGGACAGTTGGTATAGTAGAGACAGTAGGTATAGTATGGACAGTAGGTATAGTAGAGACAGTAGGTATAGTAGAGACAGTAGGTACAGTAGGGACAGTAGGTAGAGTAGGGACAGTAGGTATAGTAGAAACAGTAGGTATATCAGAGACAGTATGTATATTAGGGACAGTAGGTATAGTAGAGACAGTAGGTATAGTAGAGACAGTAGGTATATTAGAGACAGTATGTATATTAGGGACAGTAGGTATAGTACCGACATATCTTTACCATGGTAGATTCGTATCTTTCAGTGAATGACATCACTGACATAGTTCTGTTTGAGCATGATGTATTAGCTGCGGTCACACAAATACGTGCATGAACACACACACACAAATACACGCACACACACACACACATACACGCATGCACACACACACACACACTCACTCAAACACACACACACGCACTCAAACACACACGTACACACATACACGCACACGCACACACCCACACACACAGACTTACACACACTTACGCACGCACGCGCACACACAAACACACAGGTACGCATTTACACAAAATCTCTAAACCAGGAGGTATTCAACTATTATGCCACGAGGTTCGGAGCCTGCTGTTTTTTTGTCCTACCTGATCATTAGTTGCACCCACCTGGTGTCCCAGGTCTAAATCAGTCCCTGATTAGAGGGGAACAATGAAAAAAAGAGGTGGAACTGGCTTGGAGGTCCAGAATTGAGTTCGAGGGCTGCCCCCCCCCCCCCCCCCCATTGAGGAAGAGTGGAATTACAGAGTTAGCTAAAGCGCTTCCTACATGAATAATAACAGTGTTTTGTTAGTGTATTAACCCCCAGAGACTAAGCGAGAGCGGTAAATAATCCCAGTCCAATTAGTGTGCTGTCGGACAGAGCAGACAGAGGAGACAGCGCCCCCCAGGGGACTGGGAGGCTAATGACCTGAGGTGCTGCTGGAAGCATATTAGATAAATAAATACCCACGTCAAACTGTCTACTTCACATCTTAGCTACCCGGTCTGCTACCTGAGGCGCAGTCAGGGTCTACACAAACTTTTCAAACATTGAAAAACAACCTAGCTTGTGGACAAAACAATGTAAATAGCCAAGAAACACGAGGACAAATTCTCACTTATCATCCTAGAGTCAATTGAACCACCGGTGTCAATCTAAGTAAAACAAAAACAATTAAATCCTCATCAAAATCTGTCAGTTTAATTTAGAGATATCTACCTATGTCGTACTTCCGGCATCTGTGGTGAAAGTTGTTAGAGCTAGAGTGGTGTTTGTCAGACCATGAAGTCGTTCTTCTGACGAAAACATGTGTGGCGTCCAAACGGTTGGATCTACAAACTATGGAAAGGGGAGAACCTCACAAAACACGATGGTGGTCTTCGTTTTGCTCCACGACCCTCGCAAGTGTCCGGGGACCCGTCTGAAGTCGGTACCGACGATGTGCAAACTTCTGTAGCTTCCGAACCGTTGGGCTACAAATGAATGTTACGCCACCGTGGAAAGGTGAGATTCTGACGGACACGATGGCGTTCTTCGTTTTACACTTTGACCCCCGTCACAGGAAGTATGGAGGTAGTTTTGTGCCATTTTGTGGTTAAATATGTGTAAAAAAATATATTTATATTTATATATTTCCTGAGCTTTCTTATATCTCTTATATCTATTTTTCCTCTCTCTACCCTACTGATGTGACATTTGAAAACCCCTTAGTTAACATAGAGATCCTGGGAACACCAGAAGGTGGGGGGAAATTAACTATATTCTGGTTATCCGACCAATTGAACATATGCGGTGGTACTTAATGAATCTGATGTCAGTTCGGTTGTCATCTGAGACATTCTCATCAATGATAAGATGACATTAACTCTACAGTGGAAAGTCTACACATCAGAGTTATCGGATTCACATGGAATTGTTGTTCAATTTAAATGTTTGAATATGAAATTATTTGTGATGGGATGAAATGTGATTTTAGCTTCTAAAATGTGAGATTTGGGTTTTCATAAGATAGGGCTGCTCAATCAGTGGCACGGCCCTGTGAAGGGACATGATCTATAAAACTTTTCAAACACGCCCTCCTCTGCATTCCTATATAAAGCCTTGACGACAATATAACCTCCTGTTCCGAGGATGTGAGGACGACTGTCTGATGTCAGAATGGTTCAGATAATAACTACAGAACGAAGCCAACATCAGCGTGAGCTTTGGTTGCGAATGGTATGAACTTTGAACTTTTATTCACTTCAGAAGTGATACCTCCGAGCCGTTGAGTTAGCAACAGCAGCTGCAAATGCAGGTTAGGAAGGAACAGACAGAGTATCCCGTCTTCCACACAACGACGTTACGACAACGTATTTAATTTACCAGCAGAGACATTCTTCAAAGTACAAAGGACTCGGTTTGGCAACACGGCCTTCCATCTACCACCAACCTACCGAATCGCAGCTCACAGTAAATGTTTATTGCATTTTCCTTTTCCAAATGGGCAATAATTTAGAATGCATAAGATACTGTATTCACGATAGCACAGCTTCGCCCTTTGTTCCTCAGTCTTCCCGCTCTTTCACTCAAACCCAGCCCCTTTTCTTTTGTGTAACAAGCTGTCATATCTGTTCCGCCCACTAGGGACGTTTTCCTTTATGACGTAATTTGTAATCAAGTTATGATTAATTATGTGTATGTTTAATTCTCTGTGATTAGTTAGGTATTTAGTAAATAAATAATTAAACCCAATTTTGAATTGCTGATTCAACTTGCTAGCCAGGGTTCGTTCAGATAACCAAGAATTTACAACTTTCAGATGAGACTGAAATAAGATGACGATTAATATTGACTGCTATTGATGAAAATATTACTAGGTCTTTAAGAGTTTATTCGGAAGATAACAGCTCTATAAATATTATTTAGTGGTGCCCCGACTCTCTAGTGAATTACATTTACATGATTAGCTCAATCAGGTAATATGAACCTCTGTCAGCTACGGGGCACTATTTTTATGTTTGGAAAAATAACGTTCCCAAAGTAAACGGCCTATTTCTCAGGCACAGATGCAAGAATATGCATATAATCAAAATATTAGGATAGAAAACACTCTAAAGTTTCCAAAACTGTCAAAATATTGTCTGTGAGTATAACAGAACTGATGTTGCAGGCGAAAACCTGAGGAAAATCAAAACAGGAATTGGCTTCTATTTTGAAAGCTCCATGTTCCTTAGCCTGCTTTCGCTCCATTTGAAGAGATATCAACAGTTCCTCAAGGTGTCAACAGTCTTTAGACAGAGTTTCAGGCTTTAATTTTGAAAAATGAGCGAGAAAGATAATATCGCGTCAGGTGTTCTCATGAGTTTTGCTTGCGTAACACAGTGGGGCAGCCATTGTCTCTCCCTCTCCTACTGAAAAAGACTGTGCCGGTTGATATATTATCGATTATATATTTTAAAAACAACCTGAGGATTGATTATAAAAAACGTTTGACATGTTTCTGTGGACATTACGGATACTATTTGGCGTCTGCGTCGACGTGACAGCTCGAGCGTGTGGATTTCTGAACATAACGCGCCAAAATAACGGAGGAATTTTGGATATAAAAATAATCTCAGTTATGGTCCTATGAACCATGTCAGTTATGGTCCTATGAACCATGTCAGTTATGGTCCTGTGAACCATGTCACTAATGGTCCTGTGGTGAAGCATAACCACTAAGTCTACAGTTAACCACTAGTCTACAGTTAACCTCTAGTCTACAGTTAACCACTAGTCTACAGTTAACCTCTAGTCTACAGTTAACCACTAGTCTACAGTTAACCACTAGTCTACAGTTAACCACTAGTCTACAGTTAACCACTAAATCTACAGTTAACCACTAGTCTACAGTTAACCTCTAGTCTACAGTTAACCACTAGTCTACAGTTAACCAATGGTTATCAGTTAACCTCTAGTCTACAGTTAACCTCTAGTCTACAGTTAACCACTAGTCTACAGTTAACCACTAGTCTACAGTTAACCACTAGTCTACAGTTAACCTCTAGTCTACAGTTAACCACTAGTCTACAGCTAACCACTAGTCTACAGTTAACCACTAGTCTACAGTTAACCTCTAGTCTACAGTTAACCACTAGTCTACAGTTAACCAATGGTTATCAGTTAACCTCTAGTCTACAGCTAACCACTAGTCTACAGCTAACCACTAGTCTATAGTTAACCACTAGTCTACAGTTAACCACTAGTCTACAGTTAACCTCTAGTCTACAGTTAACCACTAGTCTACAGCTAACCACTAGTCTACAGCTAACCACTAGTCTACAGCTAACCACTAGTCTATAGTTAACCACTAGTTTTCAGTTAACCACTAGTCTACAGCTAACCTCTAGTCTACAGCTAACCACTAGTCTACAGCTAACCACTAGTCTACAGCTAACCACTAGTCTATAGTTAACCACTAGTCTACAGTTAACCACTAGTTATCAGTTAACCACTAGTCTATAGTTAACCACTAGACTACAGTTAACCACTGGTTATCAGTTAACCACTAGTTTTCAGTTAACCACTAGTCTACAGTTAACCACTAGTCTACAGTTAACCACTAGTCTACAGCTAACCACTAGTCTATAGTTAACCACTAGTCTACAGTTAACCACTAGTTATCAGTTAACCACTAGTCTATAGTTAACCACTAGTCTACAGTTAACCACTGGTTATCAGTTAACCACTAGTTTTCAGTTAACCACTAGTCTACAGTTAACCACTAGTCTACAGCTAACCTCTAGTCTACAGCTAACCACTAGTCTACAGCTAACCACTAGTCTACAGTTAACCAGTTGTATGAACTTCATACTCTCCGTGTGTGCCTAATGGCACCCTATTTCCTACATAGTGCATTACTTTTGACTACAGCCCAGGCTCTAGTAGTGCGCTATAGGGAATAGTATGCTATTTTGAACGCAGAAACACATTGTGAGGTTTTGTAGTTTGATGGTGACCAGTGCATTTTCTCAACATCCTAACCATTTGTGACATCTTTGAATGTGTGTGTGTGTGTCTATTGTCGTCTGGTGTTAGTTACGTTAACCAACCCCAACCTCAGATCAATGAATGCAAAGAATGTAGGATGGAGCATTCTGTTTCAATCTTTACACTATTGACTTTGATTTTCATTATGGTCAATGAATGTAATGGTGTGTCAGAATGAGTTATTAACGGTGTTGGTTTACACACTAAAAGGCTGTAGAGTCGCACTGTGATGTCACCACATTGACAGCTGGGCATTCCTCTGTGTTTATAGGCTGACTGCCTCATGTGTGGATCGGACCTGAGCGCTTCAGGACTATACCTTGCCCTTCTCTGGGGGGTTAGACACTCCAAAACAGAATTATGTGGATGACTTTGTGGTTTATGGGTCTGATTCAGGTTTCCCATGTGTGTGGGGGTAGGGTTACGACCCTCCAACATAGCCAGGGCGTTAGGGTTTAATCTCAGACCCTCCAACATAGTGGTGTTAGGGTTTAATTTCAGACCCTCCAACATAGACAGGGTGTTAGGGTTTAATCTCAGACCGTCAAACACAGACAGGCTGTTAGGGTTTAATCTCAGACCCTCCAACATAGACAGGGTGTTAGGGTTTAATCTCAGACCCTCAAACATAGACAGGGTGTTAGGGTTTAATCTCAGAACCTCCAACATAGACAGGGTGTTAGGGTTTAATCTCAGACCCTCCAACATAGACAGGGCGTTAGCGTTTAATCTCAGACCCTCCAACATAGACAGGGCGTTAAGGTTTCACCTCAGACCCTCCAACAAAGACGAGGCTGTCTGTCTGTTTGAGGCCACTTGCCAACACATATAGCAAGGCTATGGTCATTGAGTCTGTACATAGTCAAAGCTTTCTTTAAGTTTGGGTCAGTCACAGTGGTCAGGTATTCTGCCACTGTGTAGTCTCTGTTTAGGGCCAAATAGCATAATGGGTTTGCTCTGTTTTATTGTAAATTCTTTCCAATGTGTCAGGTAATTACCTTTTTGTTTTCTCATGATTTGATTGGGTCTAATTGTGCTGCTGTCCTGGGGCTTCTGTGGGGTCTGGTTGTGTTTGTGAACAGAGACCCAGCCTGCTTGTCTGTGGCTTTGTTGTGGAAGGTTTGGTAATCGCTTCCTTTTAGGTGGTTGTAGAATTTAAGATCTTTCACAGCTTTGTGGAAGTTACCTGTGGCGCTGATGTTTAGGCCAAGGTATGTATAGTTTTTTGTGTGCTCTAGGGCAACAGTGTCTAGATGGAATTTGTATTTGTGGTCCTGGTGACTGGACCTTTTTTGGAACACTGAGATTTACTGTCCGGGACCAGGTTTGACAGAATCTGTGCAGAAGATCTAGGTGCTGCTGTAGGCCCTCCTTGGTAGGGGACAAAAGCACCAGCTCATCAGCAAACAGTAGACATTTGACTTCGGATTCTAGTAGGGTAAGGCCGGGTGCTGCAGACATTTCTAGTGACCGCGCCAATTCGTTGATATATATGTTGAAGAGGGTGGGGCTTAAGCTGCATCCCTGTCTCACCCCACGGCCCTGTGGAAAGAAATGTGTGTGTTTTTTTCCTATTTTAACGGCACACTTGTTGTTTGTGTGCATGGATTTTATAATGTCATATGTTTTTCCTTCAACACCACTTTCCATCAATTTGAATAGCAGGCCCTCGTGCCAAATTGAGTCGACGGCCTTTGAGGGAATGTACGAGTCTGCTGTCAATGATAATGCAGAGGATTTTGCCAAGGTTGCTGTTGGCGCATATTAGAGCTGAGGATGATGTTTTAGTATAGAGAGTTTTAGTATATCCAATTGGAATTTGTTGTCTGTATATTTGATCATTTCATTGAGGATACCATCAACACCACAGGCCTTTTTGGATTGGAGGGTTTTTATTTTGTCCTGTAGTTCATTCAATGTAATTGGAGAATCCTGTGATTCCTCTCTCTGTCTCTCTCTCTCTCTCTCTCTCTCTCTCTCTCCCTCTCTCTCTGTCTCTCTCTCTCTCTGTCTCTCTCTCTCTCTCTCTCTCTCTCTCTCTCTCTCTCTCTCTCTCTCTCTCTCTCTCTCTATCCCTCTCTCATACTTAAAAGGGTTCAAACATTCAAATAAAAATGGTTCTATGCTTAATCGATCAGCCTCTCATTCATAAACCCCCAATTATCATGCTTTCCTCTAACACTCTCTCGCTCAGAAGCCCAGTAGGGGCAATTCATCTCACAGCTTCACTGATGAAAGAACTGGTCTAAATCAAACACACACACGGAAGAGGGGGACCTGGGCTGGACTAGACACCACAGTAAGGAAGGGGACCAGGGCTGGACTAGACACCACAGTAAGGACCAGGGCTGGACTAGACACCACAGTAAGGAAGGGGACCAGGGCAGGACTAGACACCATAGTAAGGAAGGGCACCAGGGCTGGACTAGACACCACAGTAAGGAAGGGGACCAGGGCTGGACTAGACACCACAGTAAGGTCCAGGGCTGGACTAGACACCACAGTAAGGACCAGGGCTGGACAGACACCACAGTAAGGACCAGGGCTGGACTAGACACCACAGTAAGGACCAGGGCTGGACTAGACACCAGAGTAAGGACCAGGACTGGACTAGACACCACAGTAAGGAGGGGGACCAGAGCTGGACTAGACACCAGAGTAAGGAAGGGGGACCAGGGCTGGACTAGACACCACAGTAAGGAAGGGGGACCAGGGATGGACTAGAAACCACAGTAAGAACCAGGGCTGGACTAGACACCACAGTAAGGACCAGGGATGGACTAGACACCACAGTAAGGAAGGGGACCAGGGCTGGACTAGACAACACAGTAAGGAAGGGGACCAGGGCTGGACTAGACACCACAGTAAGGAAGGGGGACCAGGACTGGACTAGACACCACAGTAAGGACCAGGGATGGACTAGACTCAACAGTAAGGACCAAGGCTGGACTAGACACCACAGTAAGGAACAGTGCTGGTCTAGACACCACAATAAGGACCAGGGCTGGACTAGAAACCACAATAAGGACCAGGGCTGGACTAGACACCACAGTAAGGACCAGGGCTGGACTAGACACCACAGTAAGGACCAGGGCTGGACTAGACACCACAGTAAGGACCAGGACTGGACTAGACACCACAGTAAGGAGGGGGACCAGGGCTGGACTAGACACCACAGTAAGGACCAGGGCTGGACTAGACACCACAGTAAGGAAGGGGGACCAGGACTGGACTAGACACCACAGTAAGGACCAGGGCTGGACTAGACACCACAGTGAGGAGCAGGGCTGGACTAGACACCACAGTAAGGACCAGGGCTGGACTAGACACCAGAGTAAGGAAGGGGGACCAGGGCTGGACTAGACACCACAGTAAGGACCAGGGCTGGACTAGACACCACAGTAAGGAAGGGGGACCAGGGCTGGACGAGACACCACAGTAAGGACCAGGGCTGGACTAGACACCACAGTAAGGACCAGGGATGGACTAGACACCACAGTAAGGAAGGGGACCAGGGCTGGACTAGACAACACAGTAAGGAAGGGGACCAGGGCTGGACTAGACACCACAGTAAGGAAGGGGGACCAGGACTGGACTAGACACCACAGTAAGGAACAGTGCTGGTCTAGACACCACAATAAGGACCAGGGCTGGACTAGAAACCACAATAAGGACCAGGGCTGGACTAGACACCACAGTAAGGACCAGGACTGGACTAGACACCACAGTAAGGAGGGGGACCAGGGCTGGACTAGACACCACAGTAAGGACCAGGGCTGGACTAGACACCACAGTAAGGACCAGGGCTGGACTAGACACCACAGTAAGGACCAGGACTGGACTAGACACCACAGTAAGGAGGGGGACCAGGGCTGGACTAGACACCACAGTAAGGACCAGTGCTGGACTAGACACCACAGTAAGGACCAGGGCTGGACTAGACACCACAGTAAGGACCAGGGCTGGACTAGACACCACAGTAAGGACCAGGACTGGACTAGACACCACAGTAAGGAGGGGGACCAGGGCTGGACTAGACACCACAGTAAGGACCAGGGCTGGACTAGACACCACAGTAAGGACCAGGGCTGGACTAGACACCACAGTAAGGACCAGGGCTGGACTAGACACCACAGTAAGGAAGGGGGACCAGGACTGGACTAGACACCACAGTAAGGACCAGGGCTGGACTAGACACCACAGTGAGGAGCAGGGCTGGACTAGACACCACAGTAAGGACCAGGGCTGGACTAGACACCAGAGTAAGGAAGGGGGACCAGGGCTGGACTAGACACCACAGTAAGGACCAGGGCTGGACTAGACACCACAGTAAGGAAGGGGGACCAGGGCTGGACGAGACACCACAGTAAGGACCAGGGCTGGACTAGACACCACAGTAAGGACCAGGGATGGACTAGACACCACAGTAAGGAAGGGGACCAGGGCTGGACTAGACAACACAGTAAGGAAGGGGACCAGGGCTGGACTAGACACCACAGTAAGGAAGGGGGACCAGGACTGGACTAGACACCACAGTAAGGAACAGTGCTGGTCTAGACACCACAATAAGGACCAGGGCTGGACTAGAAACCACAATAAGGACCAGGGCTGGACTAGACACCACAGTAAGGACCAGGGCTGGACAAGACACCACAGTAAGGACCAGGACTGGACTAGACACCACAGTAAGGAGGGGGACCAGGGCTGGACTAGACACCACAGTAAGGACCAGGGCTGGACTAGACACCACAGTAAGGACCAGGGCTGGACTAGACACCACAGTAAGGACCAGGGTTGGACTAGACACCACAGTAAGGAAGGGGGACCAGGACTGGACTAGACACCACAGTAAGGACCAGGGCTGGACTAGACACCACAGTGAGGACCAGGGCTGGACTAGACACCACAGTAAGGACCAGGGCTGGACTAGACACCAGAGTAAGGAAGGGGGACCAGGGCTGGACTAGACACCACAGTAAGGAAGGGGGACCAGGGCTGGACGAGACACCACAGTAAGGACCAGGGCTGGACTAGACACCACAGTAAGGACCAGGGCTGGACAAGACACCACAGTAAGAACCAGGGCTGGACTAGACACCACAGTAAGGAAGGGGGACCGTGGCTGGACTAGACACCACAGTAAGGACCAGGGCTGGACTAGACACCACAGTAAGGAAGGGGGACCAGGGCTGGACGAGACACCACAGTAAGGACCAGGGCTGGACTAGACACCAGAGTAAGGAAGGGGGACCAGGGCTGGACTAGACGCCACAGTAAGGACCAGGACTGGACTAGACACCACAGTAGGGAGGGGGACCAGGGCTGGACGAGACACCACAGTAAGGACCAGGGCTAGACTAGACACCACAGTAAGGACCAGGGCTGGACTAGACACCACAGTAAGGACCAGGGCTGGACTAGACACCAGAGTAAGGACGGGGACCAGAGCTGGACTAGACACCAGAGTAAGGAAGGGGGACCAGGGCTGGACTAGACACCACAGTAAGGACCAGGCTGGACTAGACACCACAGTAAGCAAGGGGGACCAGGGATGGACTAGACACCACAGTAAGAACCATGGCTGGACTAGACACCACAGTAAGGACCAGGGATGGACTAGACACCACAGTAAGGAAGGGGACAAGGGCTGGACTAGACACAGCAGTAAGGAAGGGGACCAGGGCTGGACAAGACACCACAGTAAGGAAGGGCACCAGGGCTGGACTAGACACCACAGTAAGGACCAGGGCTGGACTAGACACCAAAATAAGGACCAGGGCTGGACTAGACACCACAGTAAGGACCAGGGCTGGACTAGACACCACAGTAAGGAAAAGTGCTGGACTAGACACCACAGTAAGGACCAGGGCTGGACTAGACAACACAGTAAGGCCCAGGGCTGGACTAGACACCACAGTAAGGACCAGGGCTGGACTAGACACCACAATAAGGACCAGGGCTGGACTAGACACCACAGTAAGGACCAGGGCTGGACTAGACACCACAGTAAGGAAAAGTGCTGGACTAGACACCACAGTAAGGACCAGGGCTGGACTAGACACCACAGTAAGGACCAGGTCTGGACTAGACACCACAGTAAGGAAGGGGGACCAGGACTGGACTACACTTCACAGTAAGAACCAGGGCTGGACTAGACACCACAGTAAGACCAGGGCTGGACTAGACACCACAGTAAGGTAGGAGACCAGGGCTGGACTAGACACCACAGTAAGGAAGGGGACCAGGGCTGGACTAGACACCACAGTAAGGAAGGGGGACCAGGGCTGGACTAGACACCACAGCAAGGACCAGGGCTGGACTAGACACCACAGTAAGGATCAGGGCTGGACTAGACACCACAGTAAGGAAGGGGGACCAGGGATGGACTACACTTCACAGTAAGAACCAGGGCTGGACTAGACACCACAGTAAGACCAGGGCTGGACTAGACACCACAGTAAGGTAGGAGACCAGGGCTGGACTAGACACCACAGTAAGGAAGGGGACCAGGGCTGGACTAGACACCACAGTAAGGAAGGGGGACCAGGGCTGGACTAGACACCACAGCAAGGACCATGGCTGGACTAGACACCACAGTAAGGTCCAGAGCTGGACTAGACACCACAGTAAGGTCCAGATCTGGACTAGACACCACAGTAAGGACCAGGACTGGACTAGACACCACATTAAAGAGGGGGACCAGGGCTGGACAAGACACCACAGTAAGGATCAGGGCTGGACTAGTTACCATAGTAAGGAGGGGGACCGGGGCTGGACTAGACACCAAAGTAAGGTCCAGAGCTGGACTAGACACCACAGTAAGGACCAGGGCTGGACTAGACACCACAGTAAGGACCACGGCTGGACCAGACACCACAGTAAGGACCAGGGCTGGACTAGATACCACAGTAAGGACCAGGACTGGACTAGACACCACAGTGAGGACCAGGGCTGGACTAGACACCACAGTAAGGACCAGGGCTGGACTAGACACCACAGTAAGGACCAGGGCTGGACTAGACACCACAGTAAGGACCAGGACTGGACTAGACACCACAGTAAGGAGGGGGACCAGGGCTGGACTAGACACCAGAGTAAGGAACATGGACCAGGGCTGGACTAGACACCACAGTAAGGATCAGGGCTGGACTAGACACCACAGTAAGGAAGGGGGACCAGGGATGGACTACACTTCACAGTAAGAACCAGGGCTGGACTAGACACCACAGTAAGACCAGGGCTGGACTAGACACCACAGTAAGGTAGGAGACCAGGGCTGGACTAGACACCACAGTAAGGAAGGGGACCAGGGCTGGACTAGACACCACAGTAAGGAAGGGGGACCAGGGCTGGACTAGACACCACAGCAAGGACCATGGCTGGACTAGACACCACAGTAAGGTCCAGAGCTGGACTAGACACCACAGTAAGGTCCAGATCTGGACTAGACACCACAGTAAGGACCAGGACTGGACTAGACACCACATTAAAGAGGGGGACCAGGGCTGGACAAGACACCACAGTAAGGATCAGGGCTGGACTAGTTACCACAGTAAGGAGGGGGACCGGGGCTGGACTAGACACCAAAGTAAGGTCCAGAGCTGGACTAGACACCACAGTAAGGACCAGGGCTGGACTAGACACCACAGTAAGGACCACGGCTGGACCAGACACCCCAGTAAGGACCAGGGCTGGACTAGATACCACAGTAAGGACCAGGACTGGACTAGACACCACAGTGAGGACCAGGGCTGGACTAGACACCACAGTAAGGACCAGGGCTGGACTAGACACCAGAGTAAGGAAGGGGGACCAGGGCTGGACTAGACACCACAGTAAGGAAGGGGGACCAGGGCTGGACGAGACACCACAGTAAGGACCAGGGCTGGACTAGACACCACAGTAAGGACCAGGGCTGGACAAGACACCACAGTAAGAACCAGGGCTGGACTAGACACCACAGTAAGGAAGGGGGACCGTGGCTGGACTAGACACCACAGTAAGGACCAGGGCTGGACTAGACACCACAGTAAGGAAGGGGGACCAGGGCTGGACGAGACACCACAGTAAGGACCAGGGCTGGACTAGACACCACAGTAAGGACCAGGGCTGGACAAGACACCACAGTAAGAACCAGGGCTGGACTAGACACCACAGTAAGGAAGGGGGACCGTGGCTGGACTAGACACCACAGTAAGGACCAGGGCTGGACTAGACACCACAGTAAGGAAGGGGGACCAGGGCTGGACGAGACACCACAGTAAGGACCAGGGCTGGACTAGACACCAGAGTAAGGAAGGGGGACCAGGGCTGGACTAGACGCCACAGTAAGGACCAGGACTGGACTAGACACCACAGTAGGGAGGGGGACCAGGGCTGGACGAGACACCACAGTAAGGACCAGGGCTAGACTAGACACCACAGTAAGGACCAGGGCTGGACTAGACACCACAGTAAGGACCAGGGCTGGACTAGACACCACAGTAAGGACGGGGACCAGAGCTGGACTAGACACCAGAGTAAGGAAGGGGGACCAGGGCTGGACTAGACACCACAGTAAGGACCAGGCTGGACTAGACACCACAGTAAGCAAGGGGGACCAGGGATGGACTAGACACCACAGTAAGAACCATGGCTGGACTAGACACCACAGTAAGGACCAGGGATGGACTAGACACCACAGTAAGGAAGGGGACAAGGGCTGGACTAGACACAGCAGTAAGGAAGGGGACCAGGGCTGGACAAGACACCACAGTAAGGAAGGGCACCAGGGCTGGACTAGACACCACAGTAAGGACCAGGGCTGGACTAGACACCAAAATAAGGACCAGGGCTGGACTAGACACCACAGTAAGGACCAGGGCTGGACTAGACACCACAGTAAGGAAGGGGGACCAGGGCTGGACGAGACACCACAGTAAGGAAGGGGACCAGGGCTGGACTAGACACCACAGTAAGGAAGGGGGACCAGGGCTGGACTAGACACCACAGCAAGGACCATGGCTGGACTAGACACCACAGTAAGGTCCAGAGCTGGACTAGACACCACAGTAAGGTCCAGATCTGGACTAGACACCACAGTAAGGACCAGGACTGGACTAGACACCACATTAAAGAGGGGGACCAGGGCTGGACAAGACACCACAGTAAGGATCAGGGCTGGACTAGTTACCACAGTAAGGAGGGGGACCGGGGCTGGACTAGACACCAAAGTAAGGTCCAGAGCTGGACTAGACACCACAGTAAGGACCACGGCTGGACCAGACACCACAGTAAGGACCAGGGCTGGACTAGATACCACAGTAAGGACCAGGACTGGACTAGACACCACAGTGAGGACCAGGGCTGGACTAGACACCACAGTAAGGACCAGGGCTGGACTAGACACCACAGTAAGGAAGGGGGACCAGGGCTGGACGAGACACCACAGTAAGGACCAGGGCTGGACTAGACACCACAGTAAGGACCAGGGCTGGACAAGACACCACAGTAAGAACCAGGGCTGGACTAGACACCACAGTAAGGAAGGGGGACCGTGGCTGGACTAGACACCACAGTAAGGACCAGGGCTGGACTAGACACCACAGTAAGGAAGGGGGACCAGGGCTGGACGAGACACCACAGTAAGGACCAGGGCTGGACTAGACACCACAGTAAGGACCAGGGCTGGACAAGACACCACAGTAAGAACCAGGGCTGGACTAGACACCACAGTAAGGAAGGGGGACCGTGGCTGGACTAGACACCACAGTAAGGACCAGGGCTGGACTAGACACCACAGTAAGGAAGGGGGACCAGGGCTGGACGAGACACCACAGTAAGGACCAGGGCTGGACTAGACACCAGAGTAAGGAAGGGGGACCAGGGCTGGACTAGACGCCACAGTAAGGACCAGGACTGGACTAGACACCACAGTAGGGAGGGGGACCAGGGCTGGACGAGACACCACAGTAAGGACCAGGGCTAGACTAGACACCACAGTAAGGACCAGGGCTGGACTAGACACCACAGTAAGGACCAGGGCTGGACTAGACACCAGAGTAAGGACGGGGACCAGAGCTGGACTAGACACCAGAGTAAGGAAGGGGGACCAGGGCTGGACTAGACACCACAGTAAGGACCAGGCTGGACTAGACACCACAGTAAGCAAGGGGGACCAGGGATGGACTAGACACCACAGTAAGAACCATGGCTGGACTAGACACCACAGTAAGGACCAGGGATGGACTAGACACCACAGTAAGGAAGGGGACAAGGGCTGGACTAGACACAGCAGTAAGGAAGGGGACCAGGGCTGGACAAGACACCACAGTAAGGAAGGGCACCAGGGCTGGACTAGACACCACAGTAAGGACCAGGGCTGGACTAGACACCAAAATAAGGACCAGGGCTGGACTAGACACCACAGTAAGGACCAGGGCTGGACTAGACACCACAGTAAGGAAGGGGGACCAGGGCTGGACGAGACACCACAGTAAGGACCAGGGCTGGACTAGACACCACAGTAAGGACCAGGGCTGGACAAGACACCACAGTAAGAACCAGGGCTGGACTAGACACCACAGTAAGGAAGGGGGACCGTGGCTGGACTAGACACCACAGTAAGGACCAGGGCTGGACTAGACACCACAGTAAGGAAGGGGGACCAGGGCTGGACGAGACACCACAGTAAGGACCAGGGCTGGACTAGACACCAGAGTAAGGAAGGGGGACCAGGGCTGGACTAGACGCCACAGTAAGGACCAGGACTGGACTAGACACCACAGTAGGGAGGGGGACCAGGGCTGGACGAGACACCACAGTAAGGACCAGGGCTAGACTAGACACCACAGTAAGGACCAGGGCTGGACTAGACACCACAGTAAGGACCAGGGCTGGACTAGACACCAGAGTAAGGACGGGGACCAGAGCTGGACTAGACACCAGAGTAAGGAAGGGGGACCAGGGCTGGACTAGACACCACAGTAAGGACCAGGCTGGACTAGACACCACAGTAAGCAAGGGGGACCAGGGATGGACTAGACACCACAGTAAGAACCATGGCTGGACTAGACACCACAGTAAGGACCAGGGATGGACTAGACACCACAGTAAGGAAGGGGACAAGGGCTGGACTAGACACAGCAGTAAGGAAGGGGACCAGGGCTGGACAAGACACCACAGTAAGGAAGGGCACCAGGGCTGGACTAGACACCACAGTAAGGACCAGGGCTGGACTAGACACCAAAATAAGGACCAGGGCTGGACTAGACACCACAGTAAGGACCAGGGCTGGACTAGACACCACAGTAAGGAAAAGTGCTGGACTAGACACCACAGTAAGGACCAGGGCTGGACTAGACAACACAGTAAGGCCCAGGGCTGGACTAGACACCACAGTAAGGACCAGGGCTGGACTAGACACCACAATAAGGACCAGGGCTGGACTAGACACCACAGTAAGGACCAGGGCTGGACTAGACACCACAGTAAGGAAAAGTGCTGGACTAGACACCACAGTAAGGACCAGGGCTGGACTAGACAACACAGTAAGGACCAGGGCTGGACTAGACACCACAGTAAGGACCAGGTCTGGACTAGACACCACAGTAAGGAAGGGGGACCAGGACTGGACTAGACACCACAGTAAGGACCAGGGCTGGACTAGACACCACAGTAAGGAAGGGGGACCAGGACTGGACTAGACACCACAGTAAGGACCAGGGCTGGACTAGACACCACAGTAAGGACCAGGGCCAGACTAGACACCACAGTAAGGACCAGGAATGGACTAGACACCACAGTAAGGAAATGGGACCAGGACTGGACTAGACACCACAATAAAGACCAGGGCTGGACTAGACACCAGAGTAAGGAAGGGGGACCAGTGCTGGACTAGACACCACAGTAAGGACCAGGGCTTGACTAGACACCACAGTAAGGAAGGGGGACCGGACTGGACTAGACACCACAGTAAGGACCAGGGCTGGAATAGACACCACAGTAAGGACCAGGGCTGGACTAGACACCACAGTAAGGAGGGGGACCAGGGCTGGACTAGACACCACAGTAAGGACCAGGGCTGGACTAGACACCACAGTAAGGAAAAGTGCTGGACTAGACACCACAGTAAGGACCAGGGCTGGACTAGACACCACAGTAAGGAAGGGGGACCAGGACTTGACTAGACACCACAGTATGGACCAGGGCTGGACGAGACAACACAGCAAGGACCAGGGCAAGACTAGACACCACAGTAAGGACCAGGGCTGGACTAGACACCACAGTAAGGACCAGGACTGGACTAGACACCACAGTAAGGAGGGGGACCAGGGCTGGACTAGACACCACAGTAAGGACCAGGGCTGGACTAGACACCACAGTAAGGAAACGTGCTGGACTAGACACCACAGTAAGGACCAGGGCTGGACTAGACACCACAGTAAGGAAGGGGGACCAGGACTCGACTAGACACCACAGTATGGACCAGGGCTGGACGAGACAACACAGCAAGGACCAGGGCTAGACTAGACACCACAGTAAGGAAGGGGAACCAGGACTGGACTAGACACCACAGTAAGGACCAGGGCTGGACTAGACACCACAGTAAGGAAGGGGGACCAGGGCTGGACGAGACACCACAGTAAGGACCAGGGCTGGACTAGACAACAGAGTAAGGAAGGGGGACCAGGGCTGGACTAGACACCACAGTAAGGACCAGGGCTGGACTAGACACCACAGTAAGGAAGGGGGACCAGGGCTGGAAGAGACACCACAGTAAGGACCAGGGCTGGACTAGACACCACAGTAAGGACCAGGGCTGGACTAGACACCACAGTAAGGACCAGGACTGGACTAGACACCACAGTAAGGAGGGGGACCAGGGCTGGACTAGACACCAGAGTAAGGAACATGGACCAGGGCTGGACTAGACACCACAGTAAGGATCAGGGCTGGACTAGACACCACAGTAAGGAAGGGGGACCAGGGATGGACTATACTTCACAGTAAGAACCAGGGCTGGACTAGACACCACAGTAAGACCAGGGCTGGACTAGACACCACAGTAAGGTAGGAGACCAGGGCTGGACTAGACACCACAGTAAGGAAGGGGACCAGGGCTGGACTAGACACCACAGTAAGGAAGGGGGACCAGGGCTGGACTAGACACCACAGCAAGGACCATGGCTGGACTAGACACCACAGTAAGGTCCAGAGCTGGACTAGACACCACAGTAAGGTCCAGATCTGGACTAGACACCACAGTAAGGACCAGGACTGGACTAGACACCACATTAAAGAGGGGGACCAGGGCTGGACAAGACACCACAGTAAGGATCAGGGCTGGACTAGTTACCACAGTAAGGAGGGGGACCGGGGCTGGACTAGACACCAAAGTAAGGTCCAGAGCTGGACTAGACACCACAGTAAGGACCAGGGCTGGACTAGACACCACAGTAAGGACCACGGCTGGACCAGACACCACAGTAAGGACCAGGGCTGGACTAGATACCACAGTAAGGACCAGGACTGGACTAGACACCACAGTAAGGAGGGGGACCAGGGCTGGACTAGACACCACAGTAAGGACCAGGGCTGGACTAGACACCACAGTAAGGAAAAGTGCTGGACGAGACACCACAGTAAGGACCAGGGCTGGACTAGACACCACAGTAAGGAAGGGGGACCAGGACTCGACTAGACACCACAGTAAGGACCAGGGCTGGACGAGACAACACAGCAAGGACCAGGGCTAGACTAGACACCACAGTAAGGAAGGGTAACCAGGACTGGACTAGACACCACAGTAAGGACCAGGGCTGGACTAGACACCACAGTAAGGAAGGGGGACCAGGGCTGGACGAGACACCACAGTAAGGACCAGGGCTGGACTAGACAACAGAGTAAGGAAGGGGGACCAGGGCTGGACTAGACACCACAGTAAGGACCAGGGCTGGACTAGACACCACAGTAAGGAAGGGGGACCAGGGCTGGAAGAGACACCACAGTAAGGACCAGGGCTGGACTAGACACCACAGTAAGGACCAGGGCTGGACTAGACACCACAGTAAGGACCAGGGCTGGACTAGACACCACAGTAAGGACCAGGACTGGACTAGACACCACAGTAAGGACCAGGGCTGGACTAGACACCACAGTAAGGAAAAGTGCTGGACGAGACACCACAGTAAGGACCAGGGCTGGACTAGACACCACAGTAAGGAAGGGGGACCAGGACTCGACTAGACACCACAGTAAGGACCAGGGCTGGACGAGACAACACAGCAAGGACCAGGGCTAGACTAGACACCACAGTAAGGAAGGGTAACCAGGACTGGACTAGACACCACAGTAAGGACCAGGGCTGGACTAGACACCACAGTAAGGAAGGGGGACCAGGGCTGGACGAGACACCACAGTAAGGACCAGGGCTGGACTAGACAACAGAGTAAGGAAGGGGGACCAGGGCTGGACTAGACACCACAGTAAGGACCAGGGCTGGACTAGACACCACAGTAAGGAAGGGGGACCAGGGCTGGAAGAGACACCACAGTAAGGACCAGGGCTGGACTAGACACCACAGTAAGGACCAGGGCTGGACTAGACACCACAGTAAGGACCAGGGCTGGACTAGACACCACAGTAAGGACCAGGACTGGACTAGACACCACAGTAAGGAGGGGGACCAGGGCTGGACTAGACACCAGAGTAAGGAACATGGACCAGGGCTGGACTAGACACCACAGTAAGGATCAGGGCTGGACTAGACACCACAGTAAGGAAGGGGGACCAGGGATGGACTAGACTTCACAGTAAGAACCAGGGCTGGACTAGACACCACAGTAAGACCAGGGCTGGACTAGACACCACAGTAAGGTAGGAGACCAGGGCTGGACTAGACACCACAGTAAGGAATGGGACCAGGGCTGGACTAGACACCACAGTAAGGAAGGGGACCAGGGCTGGACTAGACACCACAGTAAGGAAGGGGACCAGGGCTGGACTAGACACCACAGCAAGGACCAGGGCTGGACTAGACACCACAGTAAGGTCCAGAGCTGGACTAGACACCACAGTAAGGTCCAGATCTGGACTAGACACCACAGTAAGGACCAGGACTGGACTAGACACCACAGTAAGGACCAGGGCTGGACTAGACACCACGGTAAGGACCAGGGCTGGACTAGACACAACAGTAAGTTCCAGAGCTGGACTAGACACCACAGTAAGGACCAGGGCTGGACTAGACAACACAGTAAGGAGGGGGACCGTGGCTGGACTAGACACCACAGTAAGATCCAGAGCTGGACTAGACACCACAGTAAGGACCAGGGCTGGACTAGACACCACAGTAAGGAAGGGGGACCAGTGCTGGACTAGACACCACATTAAGGACCAGGGCTGGACTAGACACCACAGTAAGGAAGGGGGACCAGGTCTAGACGAGACACCACAGTAAGGACCAGGACTAGACACCACAGTAAGGACCAGGGCTGGACTAGACACCACAGTAAGGACCAGGGCTGCACTAGACACCACAGTCAGGACCAGGACTGGACTAGACACCACAGTAAGGAAGGGGGACCAGGGATGGACTACACTTCACAGTAAGAACCAGGGCTGGACTAGACACCACAGTAAGACCAGGGCTGGACTAGACACCACAGTAAGGTAGGAGACCAGGGCTGGACTAGACACCACAGTGAGGAAGGGGACCAGGGCTGGACTAGACACCACAGTAAGGAAGGGGACCAGGGCTGGACTAGACACCACAGCAAGGACCAGGGCTGGACTAGACACCACAGTAAGGTCCAGAGCTGGACTAGACACCACAGTAAGGTCTAAATCTGGACTAGACACCACAGTAAGGACGAGGACTGGACTAGACACCACATTAAAGAGGGGGACCAGGGCTGGACAAGACACCACAGTAAGGATCAGGGCTGGACTAGTTACCACAGTAAGGAGGGGGACCGGGGCTGGACTAGACACCAAAGTAAGGTCCAGAGCTGGACTAGACACCACAGTAAGGACCAGGGCTGGACTAGACACCACAGTAAGGACCACGGCTGGACCAGACACCACAGTAAGGACCAGGGCTGGACTAGATACCACAGTAAGGACCAGGACTGGACTAGACACCACAGTAAGGAGGTGGACCAGGGCTGGACTAGACACCACAGTAAGGACCAGGGCTGGACTAGACACCACAGTAAGGAAAAGTGCTGGACGAGACACCACAGTAAGGACCAGGGCTGGACTAGACACCACAGTAAGGAAGGGGGACCAGGACTCGACTAGACACCACAGTAAGGACCAGGGCTGGACGAGACAACACAGCAAGGACCAGGGCTAGACTAGACACCACAGTAAGGAAGGGTAACCAGGACTGGACTAGACACCACAGTAAGGACCAGGGCTGGACTAGACACCACAGTAAGGAAGGGGGACCAGGGCTGGACGAGACACCACAGTAAGGACCAGGGCTGGACTAGACAACAGAGTAAGGAAGGGGGACCAGGGCTGGACTAGACACCACAGTAAGGACCAGGGCAGGACTAGACACCACAGTAAGGAAGGGGGACCAGGGCTGGAAGAGACACCACAGTAAGGACCAGGGCTGGACTAGACACCACAGTAAGGACCAGGGCTGGACTAGACACCACAGTAAGGACCAGGGCTGGACTAGACACCACAGTAAGGACCAGGACTGGACTAGACACCACAGTAAGGAGGGGGACCAGGGCTGGACTAGACACCAGAGTAAGGAACATGGACCAGGGCTGGACTAGACACCACAGTAAGGATCAGGGCTGGACTAGACACCACAGTAAGGAAGGGGGACCAGGGATGGACTAGACTTCACAGTAAGAACCAGGGCTGGACTAGACACCACAGTAAGACCAGGGCTGGACTAGACACCACAGTAAGGTAGGAGACCAGGGCTGGACTAGACACCACAGTAAGGAATGGGACCAGGGCTGGACTAGACACCACAGTAAGGAAGGGGACCAGGGCTGGACTAGACACCACAGTAAGGAAGGGGACCAGGGCTGGACTAGACACCACAGCAAGGACCAGGGCTGGACTAGACACCACAGTAAGGACCAGGGCTGGACTAGACACCACGGTAAGGACCAGGGCTGGACTAGACACAACAGTAAGTTCCAGAGCTGGACTAGACACCACAGTAAGGACCAGGGCTGGACTAGACAACACAGTAAGGAGGGGGACCGTGGCTGGACTAGACACCACAGTAAGATCCAGAGCTGGACTAGACACCACAGTAAGGACCAGGGCTGGACTAGACACCAAAGTAAGGATGGGGGACCAGTGCTGGACTAGACACCACAGTAAGGACCAGGGCTGGACTAGACACCACAGTAAGGAAGGGGGACCAGGTCTAGACGAGACACCACAGTAAGGACCAGGGCTGGACTAGACACCACAGTAAGGACCAGGGCTGGACTAGACACCACAGTAAGGACCAGGGCTGCACTAGACACCACAGTCAGGACCAGGACTGGACTAGACACCACAGTAAGGAGGGGGACCAGGGCTGGACCAGACACCACATTAAGGACCAGGGCTGGACTAGACACCACAGTAAGGAGGGGGACCGTGGCTGGACTAGACACCACAGTAAGGACCACGGCTGGACCAGACACCACAGTAAGGACCAGGGCTGGACTAGATACCACAGTAAGGACCAGGGCTGAACTAGACAACACAGTAAGGACCAGGGCTGCACTAGACACCACAGTCAGGACCAGGACTAGACACCACAGTAAGGAGGGGGACCAGGGCTGGACCAGACACCACATTAAGGACCAGGGCTGGACTAGACACCACAGTAAGGACCAGGGCTGCACTCGACACCACAGTCAGGACCAGGACTGGACTAGACACCACAGTAAGGAGGGGGACCAGGGCTGGACCAGACACCACATTAAGGACCAGGGCTGGACTAGACACCACAGTAAGGAGGGGGACCGTGGCTGGACTAGACACCACAGTAAGGACCACGGCTGGACCAGACACCACAGTAAGGACCAGGGCTGGACTAGATACCACAGTAAGGACCAGGGCTGAACTAGACACCACAGTAAGGACCAGGGCTGCACTAGACACCACAGTCAGGACCAGGACTAGACACCACAGTAAGGAGGGGGACCAGGGCTGGACCAGACACCACATTAAGGATCAGGGCTGGACTAGACACCACAGTAAGGAGGGGGACCGTGGCTGGACTAGACACCACAGTAAGGACCAGGGCTGGACTAGACACCACAGTAAAGACCAGGGCTGGACTAGACACCACAGTAAGGAAGGGGGAGTATGGCTGGACTAGACACCACAGTAAGGACCAGGGCTGGACTAGACACCACAGTAAGTTCCAGAGCTGGACTAGACACCACAGTAGGGAAGGGGGAGTAGGGCTGGACTAGACACCACAGTAAGGACCAGGGCTGGACTAGACACCACGGTAAGGACCAGGGCTGGACTAGACACAACAGTAAGTTCCAGAGCTGGACTAGACACCACAGTAAGGACCAGGGCTGGACTAGACACAACAGTAAGGAGGGGGACCGTGGCTGGACTAGACACCACAGTAAGCTCCAGAGCTGGACTAGACACCACAGTAAGGACCAGGGCTGGACTAGACACCACAGTAAGGAAGGGGGACCAGTGCTGGACTAGACACCACAGTAAGGACCAGGGCTGGACTAGACACCACAGTAAGGAAGGGGGACCAGGTCTAGACGAGACACCACAGTAAGGACTAGGGCTGGACTAGACACCACAGTAAGGACCAGGGCTGGACTAGACACCACAGTAAGGACCAGGGCTGGACTAGACACCACAGTAAGGACCAGGACTGGACTAGACACCACAGTAAGGAGGGGGACCAGGGCTGGACTAGACACCAGAGTAAGGAACAGGGACCAGGGCTGGACTAGACACCACAGTAAGGATCAGGGCTGGACTAGAAACCACAGTAAGGAAGGGGGACCAGGGATGGACTAGACTTCACAGTAAGAACCAGGGCTGGACTAGACACCACAGTAAGGACCAGGGCTGGACTAGACACCACAGTAAGGTAGGAGACCAGGGCTGGACTAGACACCACAGTAAGGAATGGGACCAGGGCTGGACTAGACACCACAGTAAGGAAGGGGACCAGGGCTGGACTAGACACCACAGTAAGGAAGGGGACCAGGGCTGGACTAGACACCACAGCAAGGACCAGGGCTGGACTAGACACCACAGTAAGGTCCAGAGCTGGACTAGACACCACAGTAAGGTCCAGATCTGGACTAGACACCACAGTAAGGACCAGGACTGGAGTAGACACCACATTAAAGAGGGGGACCAGGGCTGGACAAGACACCACAGTAAGGATCAGGGCTGGACTAGTTACCACAGTAAGGAGGGGGACCGGGGCTGGACTAGACACCAAAGTAAGGTCCAGAGCTGGACTAGACACCACAGTAAGGACCAGGGCTGGATTAGACACCACAGTAAGGACCACGGCTGGACCAGACACCACAGTAAGGACCAGGGCTGGACTAGATACCACAGTAAGGACCAGGGCTGAACTAGACACCACAGTAAGGACCAGGGCTGCACTAGACACCACAGTCAGGACCAGGACTGGACTAGACACCACAGTAAGGAGGGGGACCAGGGCTGGACCAGACACCACATTAAGGACCAGGGCTGGACTAGACACCACAGTAAGGAGGGGGACCGTGGCTGGACTAGACACCACAGTAAGGACCAGGGCTGGACTAGACACCACAGTAAAGACCAGGGCTGGACTAGACACCACAGTAAGGAAGGGGGAGTATGGCTGGACTAGACACCACAGTAAGGACCAGGGCTGGACTAGACACCACAGTAAGGACCAGGGCTGGACTAGACACCACAGTAAGTTCCAGAGCTGGACTAGACACCACAGTAGGGAAGGGGGAGTAGGGCTGGACTAGACACCACAGTAAGGACCAGGGCTGGACTAGACACCACGGTAAGGACCAGGGCTGGACTAGACACCACAGTAAGGACCAGGACTGGACTAGACACCACAGTAAGGAGGGGGACCAGGGCTGGACTAGACACCACAGTAAGGACCAGGGCTGGACTAGACACCACAGTAAGGACCAGGGCTGGACTAGACACCACAGTAAGGACCAGGGCTGGACTAGACACCACAGTAAGTTCCAGAGCTGGACTAGACACCACAGTAGGGAAGGGGGAGTAGGGCTGGACTAGACACCACAGTAAGGACCAGGGCTGGACTAGACACCACGGTAAGGACCAGGGCTGGACTAGACACCACAGTAAGGACCAGGGCTGGACTAGACACCACGGTAAGGACCAGGGCTGGACTAGACACAACAGTAAGTTCCAGAGCTGGACTAGACACCACAGTAAGGACCAGGGCTGGACTAGACACCACAGTAAAGAGGGGGACCGTGGCTGGACTAGACACCACAGTAAGGTCCAGAGCTGGACTAGACACCAAAGTAAGGACCAGGGCTGGACTAGACACCACAGTAATGGCCAGGGCTGGACTAGACACCACAGTAAGGAAGGGGGAGTAGGGCTGGACTAGACACCACAGTAAGGACCAAGGCTGAACTAGACACCACGGTAAGGACCAGGGCTGGACTAGACACCACAGTAAGGAAGGGGGACCAGTGCTGGACTAGACACCACAGTAAGGACCAGGGCTTGACTAGACACCACCTGTCTCAGCCTCCAGTATTTATGCTGCAGTAGTTTATGTGTCGGGGGGCTAGGGTCAGTTTGTTATATCTGGAGTACTTCTCCGTCCTATTCGGTGTCCTGTGTGAATCTAAGTGTGCGTTCTCTAATTCTCTCCTTCTCTCTTTCTCTCTCTCGGAGGACCTGAGCCCTAGGACCATGCCCCAGGACTATCTGACATGATGACTCCTTGCTGTCCCCAGTCCACCTGGCTGTGCTGCTGCTCCAGTTTCAACTGTTCTGCCTTATTATTATTCAACCATGCTGATCATTTATGAACATTTGAACATCTTGGCCATGTTCTGTTATAATCTCCACCCGGCACAGCCAGAAGAGGACTGGCCATCCCACATATGCTCTCTCTAATTCTCTCTTTCTTTCTCTCTCTCGGAGGACCTGAGCCCTAGGACCATGCCCCAGGAATACCTGACATGATGACTCCTTGCTGTCCCCAGTCCACCTGACTGCTGCTGCTCCAGTTTCAACTATTCTGCCTTATTATTATTCGACCATGCTGGTCATTTATGAACATTTGAACATCTTGACCATGTTTTGTTATAATCTCCACCCGGCACAGCCAGAAGAGGACTGGCCACCCCACATAGCCTGGTTCCTCTCTAGGTTTCTTCCTAGGTTTTGGCCTTTCTAGGGAGTTTTTCCTAGCCACCGTGCTTCTTCACCTGCATTGCTTGCTGTTTGGGGTTTTAGGCTGGGTTTCTGTACAGCACTTTGAGATATCAGCTGATGTACGAAGGGCTATATAAAATAAATTTGATTTGATTTGATTTGAGTAAGGAAGGGGGACCGGACTGGACGAGACACCACAGTAAGGACCGGGGCTGGACTAGACACCACAGTAAGGACCAGCGCTGGACTAGACACCACAATAAGGACCAGGGCTGGACTAGACACCACAGTAAGGACCAGGGCTGGACTAGACACCACAGTAAGGACCAGGACTGGACTAGACACCACAGTAAGGAGGGGGACCAGGGCTGGACTAGACACCACAGTAAGGACCAGGGCTGGACTAGACACCACAGTAAGGAAAAGTGCTGGACTAGACACCACAGTAAGGACCAGGGCTGGACTAGACACCACCGTAAGGAAGGGGGACCAGGACTCGACTAGACACCACAGTAAGGACCAGGGCTGGACGAGACAACACAGCAAGGACCAGGGCTAGACTAGACACAACAGTAAGGAAGGGGAACCAGGACTGGACTAGACACCACAGTAAGGAAAAGTGCTGGACTAGACACCACAGTAAGGACCAGGGCTGGACTAGACACCACAGTAAGGAAGGGGGACCAGGGCTGGACGAGACACCACAGTAAGGACCAGGGCTGGACTAGACACCAGAGTAAGGAAGGGGGACCAGGGCTGGACTAGACACCACAGTAAGGACCAGGGCTGGACTAGACACCACAGTAAGGAAGGGGGACCAGGGCTGGACAAGACACCACAGTAAGGACCAGGGCTGGACTAGACACCACAGTAAGGACCAGGGCTGGACTAGACACCACAGTAAGGACCAGTGCTGGACTAGACACCACAGCAAGGACCAGGGCTGGACTAGACACCACAGTAAGGATCAGGGCTGGACTAGACACCACAGTAAGGAAGGGGGACCAGGGATGGACTAGACTTCACAGTAAGAACCAGGGCTGGACTAGACACCACAGTAAGGACCAGGGCTGGACTAGACACCACAGTAAGGAATGGGACCAGGGCTGGACTAGACACCACAGTAAGGAAGGGGACCAGGGCTGGACTAGACACCACAGTAAGGAAGGGGACCAGGGCTGGACTAGACACCACAGCAAGGACCAGGGCTGGACTAGACACCACAGTAAGGTCCAGAGCTGGACTAGACACCACAGTAAGGTCCAGAGCTGGACTAGACACCACAGTAAGGACCAGGACTGGACTAGACACCACATTAAGGAGGGGGACCTGGGCTGGACTAGACACCACAGTAAGTATCAGGGCTGGACTAGTTACCACAGTAAGGAGGGGGACCGGGGCTGGACTAGACACCAAAGTAAGGTCCAGAGCTGGACTAGACACCACAGTAAGGACCAGGGCTGGACTAGACACCACAGTAAGAACCACGGCTGGACCAGACACCACAGTAAGGACCAGGGCTGGACTAGACACCACAGTAAGGACCAGGGCTGAACTAGACACCACAGTAAGGACCAGGGCTGCACTAGACACCACAGTCAGGACCAGGACTGGACTAGACACCACAGTAAGGACCAGGGCTGGACTAGACACCACAGTAAGGAGGGGGACCGTGGCTGGACTAGACACCACAGTAAGGACAAGGGCTGGACTAGACACCACTGTAAAGACCAGGGCTGGACTAGACACCACAGTAAGGAAGGGGGAGAATGGCTGGACTAGACACCACAGTAAGGACCGGGGCTGGACTAGACACCACAGTAAGGACCAGGGCTGGACTAGACACCACAGTAAGTTCCAGAGCTGGACTAGACACCACAGTAGAGAAGGGGGAGTAGGGCTGGACTAGACACCACAGTAAGGAAGGGGGAGAAGGGCTGGACTAGACATCACAGTAAGGACCAGGGCTGGACTAGACACCACGGTAAGGACCAGGGCTGGACTAGACACAACAGTAAGTTCCAGAGCTGGACTAGACACCACAGTAAGGACCAGGGCTGGACTAGACACCACAGTAAGGAGGGGGACCGTGGCTGGACTAGACACCACAGTAAGGTCCAGAGCTGGACTAGACACCACAGTAAGGACCAGGGCTGGACTAGACACCACAGTAAGGACCAGGGCTGGACTAGACACCACAGTAAGGAAGGGGGAGTAGGGCTGGACTAGACACCACAGTAAGGACCAAGGCTGAACTAGACACCACGGTAAGGACCAGGGCTGGACTAGACACCACAGTAAGGAAGGGGGAGAAGGGCTGGACTAGACACCACGGTAAGGACCAGGGCTGGACTAGACACCACAGTAAGGTCCAGAGCTGGACTAGACACCACTGTAAGGAAGGGGGAGTAGGGCTGGACTAGACACCACAGTAAGGTCCAGAGCTGGACTAGACACCACTGTAAGGAAGGGGGAGTAGGGCTGGACTAGACACCACAGTAAGGACCAGGGCTGGACAAGACACCAAGGTAAGGACCAGGGCTGGACTAGACACCACAGTAAGGACCAGGGCTGGACTAGACACCACAGTAAGGAGGGGGAACGTGGCTGGACTAGACACCACAGTAAGGACCAGGGCTGGACTAGACACCACAGTAAAGACCAGGGCTGGACTAGACACCACAGTAAGGAAGGGGGAGTAGGGCTGGACTAGACACCACAGTAAGGACCAGGGCTGGACTAGACACCATGGTAAGGACCAGGGCTGGACTAGACACCACAGTAAGGAAGGGGGAAAAGGGCTGGACTAGACACCACAGAAAGGACCAGGGCTGGACTAGACACCACGGTAAGGACCAGGGCTGGACTAGACACCACAGTAAGGTCCAGAGCTGGACTAGACACCACAGTAAGGACCAGGGCTGGTCTAGACACCACAGTAAGGACCAGGGCTGGACTAGACACCACAGTAAGGACCAGGACTGGACTAGACTCCACAGTAAGGAGGGGGACCAGGGCTGGACCAGACACCACAGTAAGGACCAGGGCTGGACTAGACACCACAATAAGGAGGGGGACCGTGGCTGGACTAGACACCACAGTAAGGTCCAGGGCTGGACTAGACACCACAGTAATACCAGGGCTGGACTAGACACCACAGTAAGGACCAGGACTGGACTAGACACCACAGTAAGGACCAGGGCTGGACTAGACACCACAGTAAGGACCAGGGCTGGACTAGACACCACAGTAAGGACCAGGGCTGGACTAGACACCACAGTAAGGACCAGGGCTGGACTAGACACCACAGTAAGGACCAGGGCTGGACTAGACACCATAGTAAGGAAGGGGGACCAGGGCATCCCTCTTGTGTGTTGTTACTGTAGCCTGGGGATACACATCAGACCTCTCTATCAATCCTCTATCCCTCCTTTCACTCTATCGCTCCCTATATCCTTCCCTCTATCTCTCCCTTCTCTATAGATAGAGAGACCCTCTTCAACATACTGTATGTGTCAATGAATTTGCAAAGACTAGAACAGTCTGCAGCACCTGGCCTCACCCTAGTTGAATCTGAAGTCAAATGTCTACTGTTTGCTGATGATCTGGTGCTTCTGTCCCCAACCAAGGAGGGCAGCACAGCAGCACCTAGATCCTCTGCACAGATTCTGTCAGACCTGGGCCCTGACATTAAAACTCAGTAAGACCAAAAGAATGGTGTTCCAAAAAAGATCCAATTGTTGAGACGACAAATACAAATTCCATCTAGACACCGTTGCCCTAGAGCACACAAAAAAACTATACATACCTCGACCTAAACATCAGCACCACAGGTAACTGATTTTGATCGCTAACGTCTACTTTCCTTTCAGGTGAGATCACATGACCAGAAATAGGTCTGGGGAGTGAACTCAGCAGGGACTGGGAGTAGCAGTAGGCCAGGAGAAACAACACCTCCAACATAGTGCACATTAGCAGGGACTGGGACTAGCAGTAGGCCAGGAGAAACAACACCTCCAACATAGTGCCCATTAGCAGGGACTGGGACTAGCAGTAGGCCAGGAGAAACAACACCTCCAACATAGTGCACATTAGCAGGGACTGGGACTAGCAGTAGGCCAGGAGAAACAACACCTCCAACATAGTGCACATTAGCAGGGACTGGGACTAGCAGTAGGCCAGGAGAAACAACACCTCCAACATAGTGCCCATTAGCAGGGACTGGGACTAGCAGTAGGCCAGGAGAAACAACACCTCCAACATAGTGCACATTAGCAGGGACTGGGACTAGCAGTAGGCCAGGAGAAACAACACCTTCAACATAGTGCACATTAGCAGGGACTGGGAGTAGCAGTAGGCCAGGAGAAACAACACCTCCAACATAGTGCACATTAGCAGGGACTGGGAGTAGCAGTAGGCCAGGAGAAACAACACCTCCAACATAGTGCACATTAGCAGGGACTGGGAGTAGCAGTAGGCCAGGAGAAACAACACCTCCAACATAGTGCCCATTAGCAGGGACTGGGAGTAGCAGTAGGCCAGGAGAAACAACACCTCCAACATAGTGCACATTAGCAGGGACTGGGAGTAGCAGTAGGCAGGAGAAACAACACCTCCAACATAGTGCACATTAGCAGGGACTGGGAGTAGCAGTAGGCAGGAGAAACAACACCTCCAACATAGTGCACATTAGCAGGGACTGGGAGTAGCAGTAGGCCAGGAGAAACAACACCTCTAACATAGTGCCCATTAGCAGGGACTGGGACTAGCAGTAGGCCAGGAGAAACAACACCTCCAACATAGTGCCCATTAGCAGGGACTGGGAGTAGCAGTAGGCCAGGAGAAACAACACCTCCAACATAGTGCACATTAGCAGGGACTGGGACTAGCAGTAGGCCAGGAGAAACAAAACCTCTAACATAGTGCACATTAGCAGGGACTGGGAGTAGCAGTAGGCCAGGAGAAACAACACCTCCAACATAGTGCACATTAGCAGGGACTGGGAGTAGCAGTAGGCCAGGAGAAACAACACCTCCAACATAGTGCACATTAGCAGGGACTGGGAGTAGCAGTAGGCCAGGAGAAACAACACCTCCAACATAGTGCCCATTAGCAGGGACTGGGAGTAGCAGTAGGCCAGGAGAAACAACACCTCCAACATAGTGCACATTAGCAGGGACTGGGACTAGCAGTAGGCCAGGAGAAACAACACCTCCAACATAGTGCACATTAGCAGGGACTGGGAGTAGCAGTAGGCCAGGAGAAACAACACCTCCAACATAGTGCCCATTAGCAGGGACTGGGAGTAGCAGTAGGCCAGGAGAAACAACACATCCAACATAGTGCACATTAGCAGGGACTGGGACTAGCAGTAGGCCAGGAGAAACAAAACCTCTAACATAGTGCACATTAGCAGGGACTGGGACTAGCAGTAGGCCAGGAGAAACAAAACCTCTAACATAGTGCCCATTAGCAGGGACTGGGACTAGCAGTAGGCCAGGAGAAACAAAACCTCTAACATAGTGCACATTAGCAGGGACTGGGACTAGCAGTAGGCCAGGAGAAACAACACCTCCAACATAGTGCCCATTAGCAGGGACTGGGAGTAGCAGTAGGCCAGGAGAAACAACACCTCCAACATAGTGCCCATTAGCATGGACTGGGACTAGCAGTAGGCCAGGAGAAACAACACATCCAACATAGTGCACATTAGCAGGGACTGGGACTAGCAGTAGGCCAGGAGAAACAACACCTCCAACATAGTGCCCATTAGCAGGGACTGGGAGTAGCAGTAGGCCAGGAGAAACAACACCTCCAACATAGTGCCCATTAGCAGGGACTGGGAGTAGCAGTAGGCCAGGAGAAACAACACCTCCAACATAGTGCACATTAGCAGGGACTGGGAGTAGCAGTAGGCCAGGAGAAACAACACCTCCAACATAGTGCACATTAGCAGGGACTGGGAGTAGCAGTAGGCCAGGAGAAACAAAACCTCCAACATAGTGCACATTAGCAGGGACTGGGACT
>NC_143043.1:54267446-54304946 GCF_057628025.1 Oncorhynchus mykiss | reverse complement strand
CAGAGCTCTGTGACATCATGATCTCTGGAGTACTCAACAGAGCTCTGTGACATCATGATCTCTGGAGTACTCAACAGAGCTCTGTGACATCATGATCTCTGGAGTACTCAACAGAGCTCTGTGACATCATGATCTCTGGAGTACTCAACTGAGCTCTGTGACATCATAATCTCTGGAGTACTCAACATAGCTCTGTGACATCATGATCTCTGGAGTACTCAACAGAGCTCTGTGACATCATGATCTCTGGAGTACTCAACTGAGCTCTGTGACATCATGATCTCTGGAGTACTCAACTGAGCTCTGTGACATCATGATCTCTGGAGTACTCAACTGAGCTCTGTGACATCATAATCTCTGCTTGTACTGAGAGGGACAGATATAGAGGGAAGGTAGAAGACCTCTAGAATCAGGGGGGAGAGTAGAGGGTAGAAGGTAGAGACCTCATAAAGACTTCTGAGATCAGGGGGGAAAGTAGAGACCTCATGAAGACTTCTGAGATCAGGGGGGACGGTTGAGACCTCATAAAGTCCTCTGAGATCAGGGGAGGAAGTTAGAGACCCCATAAAGTCCTCTGAGATCAGGGGAGGAAGGTAGAGACCTCATAAAGCCCTCTAGAGTCAGGGGGGAAGGTAGAGACCTCATAAAGACCTCTAGAATCAGGGGGGAAGGTAGAGACCTCATTAAGACCTCTAGGATCAGGGGGGGAGGTAGAGACCTCATTAAGACCTCTAGAATCAGGGGAGGAAGGTAGAGACCTCATTAAGTCCTCTGTTATCAGGGAAGGAAGGCAGAGACCTCATAAAGACCTCTGAGATCAGGGGAGGAAGGTAGAGACCTCATAAAGACCTCTGAGATCAGGGGAGGAAGGTAGAGAACTCATTAAGTCCTCTGTTATAAGGGGAGGAAGGTAGAGACCCCATAAAGACCTCTGAGATCAGGGGAGGAAGGTAGAGACCTCATAAAGACCTCTGAGATCAGGGGAGGAAGGTAGAGACCTCATAAAGACCTCTGAGATAAGGGGAGGAAGGTAGAGACCCCATAAAGACCTCTGAGATCAGGGGAGGAAGGTAGAGACCCCATAAAGACCTCTGCGATCAGGGGAGGAAGGTAGAGACCCCATAAAGACCTCTGAGATCAGGGGAGGAAAGTAGAGACCTCATAAAGACCTCTGAGATCAGGGGAGGAAAGTAGAGACCCCATAAAGACCTCTGAGATAAGGGGGGGAGGTAGAGACCTCATTAAGACCTCTAGAATCAGGGGAGGAAGGTAGAGACCTCATTAAATCCTCTGTTATCAGGGAAGGAAGGTAGAGACCTCATAAAGACCTCTGAGATCAGGGGAGGAAGGTAGAGACCTCATAAAGACCTCTGAGATCAGGGGAGGAAGGTAGAGACCTCATAAAGACCTCTGAGATCAGGGGAGGAAGGTAGAGAACTCATTAAGTCCTCTGTTATAAGGGGAGGAAGGTAGAGACCCCATAAAGACCTCTGAGATCAGGGGAGGAAGGTAGAGACCTCATAAAGACCTCTGAGATAAGGGGAGGAAGGTAGAGACCCCTTAAAGACCTCTGAGATCAGGGGAGGAAGGTAGAGACCCCATAAAGACCTCTGCGATCAGGGGAGGAAGGTAGAGACCCCATAAAGACCTCTGAGATCAGGGGAGGAAAGTAGAGACCTCATAAAGACCTCTGAGATCAGGGGAGGAAAGTAGAGACCCCATAAAGACCTCTGAGATAAGGGGAGGAAGGGGTAGAGTGGAGGCAGCAGGTATGTGGAGAACCCACACCAAAACAACAACACCCAGGTTAATGTGGAATGAATACCCAAACAGAAAGCAGTGGATCAGGAAGAGGACAAAAGAGACAAAAGAGGTGGAAAAATATAAAGGAAACCAGGAAATGGATGTTTCACACACAGGAGTGTTCTGTCCCACTTCCCTCTGGAATGTTAAGGGAGCGTTCCGGAACACTGAGACAGCTCTAAGAGAGTGTTGGTTGGACATTCTGCCTGGGTTCTGTGTCACACTCCTGTCACCTAGTGAGACAAGGCTTCCTGAAACCCTGGAGGGAGGATGGGAGGGCGGCGGTAGAGGGTGGAGGAGGAATGGCAGGGAGGATGAGAGAAGGGTTGGAAGGTGGAGAATGAGGGTGAGGAGGATAATGGCTGCAGGTAGCCTAGTGGAGTACTCAACAGAGCTCTATGACATCATGCGCGTTGGACTTGTAACCGAAAGGTTGCAAGGTCGAATCCCTGAGCTGGCAAGGTAAACATCTGTTGTTCTGCCCCTGAACAAGGCAGTTAACCCAACTGTTCCTAGGCCGTCATTGAAAATAAGAATTTGTTCTTAACTGACTTGCCTAGTTAAATTAAAGGTCAAATATATGTACATTTTTTAAATGGCATGTTGGAGGTGGAGAAAGGATGGAGTTGGGAGGAGGGGGAGGGAGGTTAGCCTAGTGGAGGGTGTTGGGGAGGGAGGTTAGCCTAGTGGAGGGAGTTGGGGAGGGAGGTTAGCCTAGTGGAGGGAGTTGGGGAGGGAGGTTAGCCTAGTGGAGGGTGTTGGAGAGGGAGGTTAGCCTAGTGGAGGGTGTTGGGGAGGGAGGTTAGCCTAGCGGAGGGTGTTGGGGAGGGAGGTTAGCCTAGTGGAGGGTGTTGGGGAGGGAGGTTAGCCTAGTGGAGGGTGTTGGAGAGGGAGGTTAGCCTAGTGGAGGGTGTTGGAGAGGGAGGTTAGCCTAGTGGAGGGTGTTGGAGAGGGAGGTTAGCCTAGTGGAGGGTGTTGGAGAGGGAGGTTAGCCTAGTGGAGGGTGTTGGAGAGGGAGGTTAGCCTAGTGGAGGCTGTTGGAGAGGGAGGTTAGCCTAGTGGAGGGGGAGGGAGGTTAGCCTAGTGGAGGGGGAGGGAGGTTAGCCTAGTGGAGGGTGTTGGGGAGGGAGGTTAGCCTAGTGGAGTGTGTTGGGGAGTGAGGTTAGCCTAGTGGAGGAGGAGGACGGAGAAGGGGATGAAGGAGAAGGGAGCACAGGGACAGATGTGAGCCCCCTGACCCCCTGACCCCTGGAGAAAGAGAAGAAAGGAATCAGAGGAATCCATCTTTGTTATAGAACTATATCTGACAGCCTGTGTCCACGTAAAAGTGAGCTTGACGCCGCAGAGGCCACGATGGGGATATAAGTCACTGCCTGCGCCCTGTAGAGGGCTCTGGTCATAAATAGTGCACTGTTTAGTGAATAGAGTGCCATTTGGGACGCAGGCCCATGAACAGGAGTCATTCAGGTCTGAAGCGCCCAGACAAAGGAGTGCTACCCTCCTCCCCTGGACCCCCACAACTCAGAGAGAATCAAAGAGGGGTGGGGGGGGGGTCACCTGATATCTGAGGAATGTTTCGGCTCTCGAACCCACAACAACAGAAACAGAGGAACAACTCTGATCCTAGTAAATCAGGACATCCTGGGGACGGCTGGAACTAACCAGTAACAGCATGTCTCTCTAAAGGTGAATTTATATCGGTGCTACGCAGGACGATTCACTACTTGTTGTTGTATGGAGCAGGCTGAATATTCCTAAAGTAAAAAAAAACATTTAGAACACATTCCTAATATTGAGCTGCACCCGCCCCCCCCCCCCTTTTTTTTTAACTCTCAGAACAGCCTCAATTCGTCGGGGACATGGACTCTACAGGGTGTTGAAAAGCGTTCCACAGGGATACTGGCCCATGTTGACTCCAATGCTTCCCACACTGGCGTCAAGTTGTCTGGACGTCCTTTGGGTGGTGGACCGTTCTTGATACACCCAGGAAACTGTTGAGCGTGAAAACCCCCAGTAGCGTCGCAGTTCCACTACCACACCCCATTCAAAAGGTACTTGAATATCTTGTCTTGCCAAGTCACCCTCCGCATGGCACACATACACAATCCATGTCTCAATTGTCTCAAGGCTTAAAAATAATGTTGGAACCTGACTCCTCCCCTTCACGTACACTGATAGAATTGGATTTAACAAGTGGATTTAACAAGTGACATCAGTAAGGGATCATAGATTTCACCTGGACTTACCTGGTCAGTCTATGTCATGGAAAGATAAGGTGTTCTTATTGTTTTGTATACTCAATGTATATCTATTTGGTGATACATAAAAACAAGATACTGTAAATCAAGTGAAATGTGAGGGTAGAGAGAGATGAAGAAGGCTGTATTGTCAACCCCCATAGTACCATGACCGTTGGTGCCGTTGCTGCTGTTGGTGCGGTTGGTGTCGTTGGTGCCGTTGGTGCGGTTGGTGCCGTTGGTGCCGTTGCTGCCGTTGGTGCCGTTTGTGCGGTTGGTGCCGTTGGTGCCGTTGGTGCGGTTGGTGCCGTTGGTGCGGTTGGTGCCGTTGGTGCGGTTGGTGCCGTTGGTGCGGTTGGTGCCGTTGGTGCCGTTGGTGCGGTTGGTGCCGTTGGTGCCGTTGCTGCTGTTGGTGCAGTCATTCTGTTACCAAACGTCGCATCTGCACTGTTCTTCAAGTCAATGTGTTTTTGTCACATGTTTGTTTCAGTGGAAACGGTTAAATGTGCAAAGAGTTTGCAATCTTTGCTTTTTGTTTGGCCAAAACATGTTAAAGTGAACAATTGAGACTCTCAGAATCATGGAATTTCTTCCTAGACAAACAGCTACTATGACCGAAAAGGACCACAGACCTAGAGCCCTGAGCATGTGGAAACAGAGTGTTTTACAATAAATTACAATAAATACTACCATATATGGACTTCTGGTATGGATCTGTTGACATTGAATGAATAAAACTAAATTCAGGAAACTAGGAATATGTCGAGAGACGTTTGAAAGTAAACTTTAAAAAAAAATCTTAATGTGTTTTTGGGCAGAAATGCCTTCTGGAACCTGTGAACTTTCATGTGTCTTAATAACAAACTTGTATTCCATCTGTAAATAGAAATACATTGTTAAATTACGAGCCTAGTTGGTTGAGCCAAAGATAAAAAGACAGCAACCTTCCCGCTAGCCATGATTGGCTGAGATAATGAGTGGGTTGGACATGGGTTGAGAGATGGGTTGGGATTGGTCTGACATATAGGATGCTAACTGTCTATTTGAGCTGGTCAGTATTCAGTCTCTCGATGTGCAAAACTGATAGAGACATACCCCAAGCGACTTACAGCTGTAATCGCAGCAAAAGGTGGCGCTACAAAGTATTAACTTAAGGGGGCTGAATAATTTTGTACGCCCAATTTTTCAGTTTTTGATTTGTTAAAAAAGTTTGAAATATCCAATAAATGTCGTTCCACTTCATGATTGTGTCCCACTTGTTGTTGATTCTTCACAAAAAAATACAGTTTTATATCTTTATGTTTGAAGCCTGAAATGTGGCAAAAGGTCGCAAAGTTCAAGGGGGCCGAATACTTTCGCAAGGCACTGTAGATAGGGCTGAATTGGTCTATATAGATAGGGCTGAATTGGTCTATATGGATAGGGCTTAATTGGTCTATATGGATAGGGCTGAATTGGTCTATATGGATAGGGCTGAATTGGTCTATATAGAAAGGGCTGAATTGAAATGTTTCACACAGGGAAAATATGAAATGCATATGCATACGTAATGGTAGAAATTGAAAGGGAACAGTTTTGAGAGAATGGAAAAATTATTAGACCAAAGGTTGACGACACACCAGTTCACCTGACTGAATACAAACACTGTTGATTTTATGAGCATTTTACATTTTCATCTCATTGTCATCCGGATATATTTTGTATGTGTATTTATTATGGATCCCCATTAGTTCCTGTCAAGGCAGCAGCTACTCTTCCTGGGGTTTATTATGGATCCCCATTAGTTCCTTCCAAGGCAGCAGCTACTCTTCCTGGGGTTTATTATGGATCCCCATTAGTTCCTGTCAAGGCAGCAGCTACTCTTCCTGGGGTTTATTATGGATCCCCATTAGTTCCTGCCAAGGCAGCAGCTACTCTTCCTGGGGTTCATTATGGATCCCCATTAGTTCCTGCCAAGGCAGCAGCTCCTCTTCCTGGGGTTTATTATGGATCCCCATTAGTTCCTGCCCAAGGCAGCAGCTACTCTTCCTGGGGTTTATTATGGATCCCCATTAGTTCCTGTCAAGGCAGCAGCTCCTCTTCCTGGGGTTTATTATGGATCCCCATTAGTTCCTTCCAAGGCAGCAGCTACTCTTCCTGGGGTTTATTATGGATCCCCATTAGTTCCTGTCAAGGCAGCAGCTACACTTCCTGGGGTTTATTATGGATCCCCATTAGTTCCTGCCCAAGGCAGCAGCTACTCTTCCTGGGGTTCATTATGGATCCCCATTAGTTCCTGCCCAAGGCAGCAGCTACTCTTCCTGGGGTTTATTATGGATCCCCATTAGTTCCTGCCAAGGCAGCAGCTACTCTTCCTGGGGTTCATTATGGATCCCCATTAGTTCCTGCCCAAGGCAGCAGCTACTCTTCCTGGGGTTTATTATAGATCCCCATTAGTTCCTGCCAAGGCAGCAGCTACTCTTCCTGGGGTTTATTATGGATCCCCATTAGTTCCTGTCAAGGCAGCAGCTCCTCTTCCTGGGGTTTATTATGGATCCCCATTAGTTCCTGCCAAGGCAGCAGCTACTCTTCCTGGGGTGTATAATGGATCCCCATTAGTTCCTGCCAAGGCAGCAGCTACTCTTCCTGGGGTTTATTATGGATCCCCATTAGTTCCTGTCAAGGCAGCAGCTCCTCTTCCTGGGGATTATTATGGATCCCCATTAGTTCCTGCCAAGGCAGCAGCTACTCTTCCTGGGGTTTATTATGGATCCCCATTAGTTCCTGCCAAGGCAGCAGCTACTCTACCTGGGGTTTATTATGGATCCCTGTTGGTTCCTGCCAAGGCAGCAGCTACTCTTCCTGGGGTGTATTATGGATCCCCATTAGTTCCTGCTAAGGCAGCAGCTACTCTTCCTGGGGTTTATTATGGATCCCCATTAGTTCCTGTCAAGGCAGCAGCTACTCTTCCTGGGGTTTATTATGGATCCCCATTAGTTCCTGTCAAGGCAGCAGCTACACTTCCTGGGGTTTATTATGGATCCCCATTAGTTCCTGCCCAAGGCAGCAGCTACTCTTCCTGGGGTTTATTATGGATCCCCATTAGTTCCTGTCAAGGTAGCAGCTACTCTTCAGGGGTTTATTATGGATCCCCATTAGTTCCTGCTAAGGCAGCAGCTACTCTTCCTGGGGTTTATTATGGATCCCCATTAGTTCCTGTCAAGGCAGCAGCTACTCTTCCTGGGGTTTATTATGGATCCCCATTAGTTCCTGTCAAGGCAGCAGCTACACTTCCTGGGGTTTATTATGGATATCCATTAGTTCCTGCCCAAGGCAGCAGCTACTCTTCCTGGAGTTTATTATGGATCCCCATTAGTTCCTTTCAAGGCAGCAGCTACTCTTCCTGGGGTTTATTATGGATCCCCATTAGTTCATGTCAAGGCAGCAGCTACTCTTCCTGGGGTTTATTATGGATCCCCATTAGTTCTGTCAAGGCAGCAGCTACTCTTCCTGGGGTTTATTATGGATCCCCATTAGTTCCTGCCAAGGCAGCAGCTACTCTTCCTGGGGTTTATTATGGATCCCCATTAGTTCCTATCAAGGCTGCAGCTACTCTTCCTGGGGTTTATTATGGATCCCCATTAGTTCCTGTCAAGGCAGCAGCTACACTTCCTGGGGTTTATTATGGATCTCCATTAGTTCCTGCCCAAGGCAGCAGCAACTCTTCCTGGAGTTTATTATGGATCCCCATTAGTTCCTTTCAAGGCAGCAGCTACTCTTCCTGGCGTTTATTATGGATCCCCATTAGTTCCTATCAAGGCAGCAGCTACTCTTCCTGGGGTTTATTATGGATCCCCATTAGTTCCTGTCAAGGCAGCAGCTACACTTCCTGGGGTTTATTATGGATCCCCATTAGTTCCTGCCCAAGGCAGCAGCTACTCTTCCTGGGGTTTATTATGGATCCCCATTAGTTCCTGTCAAGGCAGCAGCTACTCTTCCTGGGGTTTATTATGGATCCCCATTAGTTCCTGCCAAGGCAGCAGCTACTCTTCCTGGGGTTTATTATGGATCCCCATTAGTTCCTGTCAAGGCAGCAGCTACTCTTCCTGGGGTTTATTATGGATCCCCATTAGTTCCTGTCAAGGCAGCAGCAACTCTTCCTGGGTTTTATTATGGATCCCCATTAGTTCCTGTCAAGGCAGCAGCTACTCTTCCTGGGGTTTATTATGGATCCCCATTAGTTCCTGCCAAGGCAGCAGCTACTCTTCCTGGAGTTTATTATGGATCCCCATTAGTTCCTTTCAAGGCAGCAGCTACTCTTCCTGGGGTTTATTATGGATCCCCATTAGTTCCTGCCAAGGCAGCAGCTACTCTTCCTGGGGTTTATTATAGATCCCCATTAGTTCCTGCCAAGGCAGCAGCTACTCTTCCTGGGGTTTATTATGGATCCCCATTAGTTCCTGTCAAGGAAGCAGCTACTCTTCCTGGGGTTTATTATGGATCCCCATTAGTTCCTGCCAAGGCAGCAGCTACTCTTCCTGGGGTTTATTATGGATCCTCATTTGTTCCTGTCAAGGCAGCAGCTACTCTTCCTGGGGCTTATTATGGATCCCTGAGCTGACAGCCAGATAACTGGTATAATGTCATACATGTTGACACAATGTAAATTCAACCCCACTGCCTCAGAGCAGCTAGCAATCATTTCATATTAAGCTCTATCATCACAACCCATATCAGGACTATGACCCTAAAAATGAAAGACACCAGTCAAGTTCTGTTCTAATGGCAAACGTGTATAAAGATGAAATTGGGATAATGTACACTGGCTAACGACCATGCAAAATAGTCATGGAGAGCAATGTACAATATGGTAAGTGTCATGTTCTGACCATCGTTCTTTTGTGTTTTCCTTGTTTTAGTGTTGGTCAGGACGTGAGCTGGGTGGGCATTCTATGTTGTGTGTCTGGTTTGTCTATTTCTATGTTTGGCCTGATCTGGTTCTCAATCAGAGGCAGGTGTTAGTCATTGTCTCTGATTGGGAACCATATTTAGGTAGCCTGTTTTGTGTTGAGATTGGGATTTGTGGGTGGCCTTGTGCTAGCCGTGTGCTATGAAGCCTACATTCTCTCACATAACATGAGAGAGCCAGATGAGCATAAGAAATACTTCAGCAGTACTCATCATCTCTGCTGTGGAAAATGAGTGAGTGAGTGAGTGAGAGAGAGAGACATACTGACTCTCTAATCTGGGGATCTGACTCTCCTGGTTCCTCTCTAGGTTTCTTCCTAGGTTTTGGCCTTTCTAGGGGAGTTTTTCCTAGCCACCGTGCTTCTACACCTGCATTGCTTTGCTGTTTGGGGGTTTTAGGCTGGGTTTCTGTACAGCACAGATATCAGCTGATGTACGAAGGGCTATATAAATACATGTGATTTGATTTAATGAAAGGCGTCCCAGAGACAGTGTGTAAAAACAACTACGTCCGTCACCCTGTCTGTCACACGCTAGCTAAATAAACACTCCTCACACACACACACAACCCAACCTTGATCAGATCAGCCTGGGTTGTGATAACGTGACAACACTGTCAGAGATAGATGGAGTCATATCTATTAATATCACTATGAATCCAGCAGTGAGAAGACAAACTGAGAAAAGATTTCAACCGTGAGGTCACTGTTCCCACGAGAGTGTTGTCATATTGCAATCAGCAACTTTTGTCTCCATCTCTATTTCAGTCGTCTCTTTAATTTCAGAAACAGAAATTGTTTTCGAAATTGTTTAGCGCTGAACAGAACCATTATTTTTCGTGTTCCGTTCCCGACCGGAAAAAAATAATTTCTGAACCGGTAATAAACCCATAAAAAAGTACAGGTTTATATAATTCCTTTCTGTTCCTTTTTAAACCTCTGAAATACATGTATTTTGTTTACATTTAGCTCAACATTAAATTAATTCACCAATCAGTGTGGATAAAGCGGCTCTCTGTGGAGCGGGAAAGCCATTTACTCTGTACAGGAAAGTTGTTAATAAACAACAAATTGTATTTTTTTTCCCCACGTTAACAGCATGGTTTAATCGTAATTAAAGATAAACACACAATGTGCTGTCAGTCACAGTGTAGAGCGCGGTGGATAGGAGGTGCAACTGAAAGAGTGAGAAGGATGGGGGGAAAGCTTGCCTTGAAGTGCTGGGCATTTCTGAATTAGACCCAATGAATTACAACAAGGGAGGATATTGAATATTTTTTAACTCCAGAGTTGGTTTAACGTCAGACCAGAGCATCCGTTAGCTAGCTAACAATCGTGGAGCACTATAATAAAAATAAAAAACATATCGTACCTTTTTTGTAGTTAATAAATATATAAACGCTAAATTCTCTACCATAAGCCGCCTCCAACATCATTTTAGAGAATTTGTGGGGATTGGCTGGGTCATTGGCTGGGTCTGGCTCCGCAGTGGCTGTGCCCCTGCTCAGTCATGTGAAATTCATAGATTAGGTCCTAATGAATTGATTTAAATTGAGTGATTTCCTTATATGAACTGTAACACAGCAAAATCTTTGACATTTTTTTGCATGTTGCGTTGATCTTTTTTGTTCAGTATAATTAAACATCTCTCCCTAATTTCTGAATCATGCTTGTGACGTCGTCAGTAGGCTACAGTAAGCTATTCTTCAGAAGGAGAGGGGTAGGTTGTCACGACCTCCGCCGAATTCGGTCCCTCTCCTTGATCGCATTACATAGGCAGCCTACACATAATCAGTCGACTTCTAAAAGGCAGCCTACACAACCACACTGGGAGATATTTCCAGCAGGCAGACACTGAGTTACAGAGGGAGGGCTTTGTTCTGATTATATGTAAAAAAAAATAAAAAAAAATAAAACGTTTTTAACCAGTTCCCAAGCGTTTTAAAAATAACGGTTCTGTTCCAGAACAGTATAGATCAGTTTCGTGTTCGGGTTCTGTTCCTCAAATAATTTTGTTATTTTACAGTTTTCGGTTCTGTTTCCTGAAGCCGTTCCAACCCTTAATCTCGGCACCCGAAACCAAATCAGCTAAGGCTGATCACTGTGATTAACCCACCAGGAGAATACCTTCATCACTGTGATTGACCCACCAGGAGAATATCTTCATCGCTGTGATTAACCCACCAGGGGAAAACCTTCATCACTGTGATTAACCCACCAGGAGAATACCTTCATCACTGTGATTAACCCACCAGGGGAATACCTTCATCACTGTGATTAACCCACCAGGAGAATACCTTCATCACTGTGATTAACCCACCAGGGGAATACCTTCATCACTGTGATTAACCCACCAGGAGAATACCTTCATCACTGTGATTAACCCACCAGGGGAATACCTTCATCACTGTGATTAACCCACCAGGGGAATACCTTCATCACTGTGATTAACCCACCAGGAGAATACCTTCATCACTGTGATTAACCCACCAGGGGAATACCTTCATCACTGTGATTAACCCACCAGGAGAATACCTTCATCACTGTGATTGACTACATCGGTGTTATGATAATAACCCATTTAAACTACAGTCTTTTGTTAAACTAGAGGTACGTGTGAAAGTGAAACCATTGTGTAAATACAAGACTGAGATAATGGGAAATGGAATGAGAGATGGCTTGACCTTGTTCTGTTTGAAGATGTGGCACACGCTGCAATTTAGCAGAGAGAAAACACGTTTGTTTTTAGAGACGGGTGGGACTATTTTGCATAAAGTAGTACAGATTGGCTCATCAGATATCGTTTCCCAAAACAGATCTTACAGGATCTTTAACGATGATTTAAGACCTACTTTAGAAAGGCAAACACATGCACGTCTAAGTGCTATCCACCCTCGGGCCTTTACAAACGAGCACTTTTCAGCTGGAGCTTGGCATTCCACACCCCTCGCTGAGCTAATGTTTTGGTTGTAATCATTAGCAAATCGAACAGTTGCATACAATTTCCACACATCAATCACACGACACCTCGAAGTAAAGGAAGGTATCTTTACCATCAATGGGGTCCTAAATAAGAACGTAACAGAAAAGGCTTCCACTCTTAACGTGATGCGCGAAAAGATGCTGCTGAACGTGGTGACCAGGTGGAACGCACACGACTCGTTCATTCTGCAGAACCGCAGTGTGGGGCCTTTACGCCAACAGCACGGAGCTGTTGAGGACGGATGGCCGGTTCTGAACGTTTAAAATGACATTAGGATTAACGTTTCGAAAACAAATCACTAATTGAACAGGTCCCGAGCATCATCATAAAGAGGGAAAATTAAACGCTAACGTTACCGATGCCTAACGCAACAATGCTGAAACGTTAGAAGGAGATGTGTATCTTTACATTTATTTCCCACGGATATAAATCGCTCCGCACGGGGGGGGGGGGGGGGGGGGGGGGGGTGACAAAGAACGAGACAGGGGAAGAGACAGTTCTGTACGGCAATGCTTTGAGAAGTTAAACGAGAGGTGGTTGAATAGATGCTAACTAACATCGCAAGGTGAAATTGAGCTACAGTGGCAACCCTTAACAACCTGAAAGGGAGTCACGGTTAGTTTTTTTCTTCTTCGCCTCGACACCCCCCATCCTGTCTCTGGCAGAAGTGCGATAAGGGACGGAGTGAGAAAAACACAGCGCTGAACGATAGAAAAGTATTTCAATCGATATGCAGCCATTATCAATGGTACAGGTGGTTTGAAGTACATGTGCCATTGTTAAAGCCCCCTAACTGGCCAAGCCACAACTGAGCCAAATAAAAACCTTTTGTCTGCGCTGAATCTCTGATACTACCATTGCACCTCTATTTCAGTCTCATTTCGCACCATTGTATTTCATGGTATGGCGTTGTATATTCCCCACAGGCTTTAAAGTTATATTTAATTTTTTAACCATATATGGTTAATTAGGGGTGTTTCAGAATTGCAAATGCTCAAGGTTGTTCCCAAGCACTGAGGCTTAGAACAATCCCTATTTATCAATGGTTATCTCCTACCGGTGAGAGACGGACGCTCTTAGGAATGTTTGACAAATCACACTTTTCCTACGCAGTACAAACATTCTAAATTCCATTCCTAAGTAGTATTTTAGAATAGTTTCTACACAACATTGATAAATGACACTCCAGGAGTTACTTTCATCAATGTGATTGACCCACTTCAGCTACCATAATCAATACCCTTCAGCTACTATAATCAATACACTTCAGCTACTATAATCAATACACTTCAGCTACTATAATCAATACACTTCAGCTACTATAATCAATACACTTCAGCTACTATAATCAATACACTTCAGCTACTATAATCAATACACTTCAGCTACTATAATCAATACACTTCAGCTACCATAATCAATACACTTCAGCTACTATAATCAATACAGTTCAGCTACTATAATCAATACACTTCAGCTACTACAAACAATACACTTCAGCTACTATAATCAATACACTTCAGCTACTATAATCAATACACTTCAGCTACTATAATCAATACACTTCAGCTACTATAATCAATACACTTCAGCTACTATAATCAATACACTTCAGCTACTATAATCAATACACTTCAGCTACTATAATCAATACACTTCAGCTACTATAATCAATACACTTCAGCTACTATAATCAATACACTTCAGCTACCATAATCAATACACTTCAGCTACCATAATCAATACACTTCAGCTACTATAATCAATACACTTCAGCTACTATAATCAATACACTTCAGCTACCATAATCAATACACTTCAGCTACCATAATCAATACACTTCAGCTACTATAATCAATACAGTTCAGCTACTATAATCAATACACTTCAGCTACTATAATCAATACACTTCAACTACTATAATCAATACACTTCAGCTACCATAATCAATACACTTCAGCTACTATAATCAATACACTTCAGCTACTATAATCAATACACTTCAACTACTATAATCAATACACTTCAGCTACTATAATCAATACACTTCAGCTACTATAATCAATACACTTCAGCTACTATAACCAATACACTTCAGCTACTATAATCAATACACTTCAGCTACTATAATCAATACACTTCAGCTACCATAATCAATACACTTCAGCTACTATAATCAATACACTTCAGCTACTATAATCAATACACTTCAGCTACTATAATCAATACACTTCAGCTACTATAATCAATACACTTCAGCTACTACAATCAATACACTTCAGCTACTATAATCAATACACTTCATCTACTATAATCAATACACTTCAGCTACTATAATCAATACACTTCAGCTACTATAATCAATACACTTCAGCTACTATAATCAATACACTTCAGCTACCATAATCAATACACTTCAGCTACTATAATCAATACACTTCAGCTACTATAACCAATACACTTCAGCTACTATAATCAATACACTTCAGCTACTATAACCAATACACTTCAGCTACTATAATCAATACACTTCAGCTACTATAATCAATACACTTCAGCTACTATAACCAATACACTTCAGCTACTATAATCAATACACTTCAGCTACTATAATCAATACACTTCAGCTACTATAATCAATACACTTCAGCTACTATAATCAATACACTTCAGCTACTATAACCAATACACTTCAGCTACTATAATCAATACACTTCAGCTACTATAATCAATACACTTCAGCTACTATAACCAATACACTTCAGCTACTATAATCAATACACTTCAACTACTATAATCAATACACTTCAGCTACCATAATCAATACACTTTGCTACCATAATCAATACACTTCAGCTACTATAATCAATACACTTCAGCTACTATAACCAATACACTTCAGCTACTATAATCAATACACTTCAGCTACTATAATCAATACACTTCAGCTACTATAATCAATACACTTCAGCTACTATAATCAATACACTTCAGCTACTATAATCAATACACTTCAGCTACTATAATCAATACACTTCAGCTACTACAATCAATACACTTCAGCTACTATAATCAATACACTTCATCTACTATAATCAATACACTTCAGCTACTATAATCAATACACTTCAGCTACCATAATCAATACACTTCAGCTACTATAATCAATACACTTCAGCTACTATAATCAATACACTTCAGCTACTATAATCAATACACTTCAGCTACTATAATCAATACACTTCAGCTACCATAATCAATACACTTCAGCTACTATAATCAATACCCTTCAGCTACTATAACCAATACACTTCAGCTACTATAATCAATACACTTCAGCTACTATAATCAATACCCTTCAGCTACCATAATCAATACACTTCAGCTACTATAATCAATACACTTCAGCTACTATAATCAATACACTTCAGCTACTATAATCAATACACTTCAGCTACTATAATCAATACACTTCAGCTACTATAATCAATACACTTCAGCTACTATAATCAATACACTTCAGCTACCATAATCAATACACTTCAGCTACTATAATCAATACACTTCAGCTACCATAATCAATACACTTCAGCTACTATAATCAATACACTTCAGCTACTATAATCAATACACTTCAGCTACTATAATCAATACACTTCAGCTACTATAATCAATACACTTCAGCTACTATAATCAATACACTTCAGCTACTATAATCAATACACTTCAGCTACTATAATCAATACACTTCATCTACTATAATCAATACACTTCAGCTACTATAATCAATACACTTCAGCTACCATAATCAATACACTTCAGCTACTATAATCAATACACTTCAGCTACTATAATCAATACACTTCAGCTACTATAATCAATACACTTCAGCTACCATAATCAATACACTTCAGCTACTATAATCAATACACTTCAGCTACTATAATCAATACACTTCAGCTACCATAATCAATACACTTCAGCTACTATAATCAATACACTTCAGCTACCATAATCAATACACTTCAGCTACTATAATCAATACACTTCAGCTACCATAATCAATACACTTCAGCTACTATAATCAATACACTTCAGCTACTATAATCAATACACTTCAGCTACTATAATCAATACACTTCAGCTACTATAATCAATACACTTCAGCTACTACAATCAATACACTTCAGCTACTATAATCAATACACTTCATCTACTATAATCAATACACTTCAGCTACTATAATCAATACACTTCAGCTACTATAATCAATACACTTCAGCTACTATAATCAATACACTTCAGCTACCATAATCAATACACTTCAGCTACTATAATCAATACACTTCAGCTACTATAATCAATACCCTTCAGCTACTATAATCAATACACTTCAGCTACTGTAATCAATACACTTCAGCTACTATAACCAATACACTTCAGCTACCATAATCAATACACTTCAGCTACTATAATCAATACACTTCAGCTACTATAATCAATACACTTCAGCTACCATAATCAATACACTTCAGCTACCATAATCAATACACTTCAGCTACTATAATCAATACACTTCAGCTACTATAATCAATACACTTCAGCTACTATAATCAATACCCTTCAGCTATTATAATCAATACCCTTCAGCTATTATAATCAATACACTTCAGCTACCATAATCAATACACTTCAGCTACCATAATCAATACACTTCAGCTACTATAATCAATACACTTCAGCTACCATAATCAATACACTTTGCTACCATAATCAATACACTTCAGCTACTATAATCAATACACTTCAGCTACCATAATCAATACACTTCAGCTACCATAATCAATACACTTCAGCTACTATAATCAATACACTTTGCTACCATAATCAATACACTTCAGCTACTATAATCAATACACTTTGCTACCATAATCAATACACTTCAGCTACTATAATCAATACACTTCAGCTACCATAATCAATACACTTCAGCTACTATAATCAATACACTTCAGCTATTATAATATATACCCTTCAGCTACTATAATCAATACACTTCACTACTCTTTCCCAAAACTTTCATAAATGATCTACTATATCATCTAGACTCATCTGTGATTCCTGTAGTCTGGTGTTGAGAAAGAAGTAGTGATAATGACAGAGGTAAAGAGAGAGAGAAGAAGAAAGAGCTTTAGAGACAGAGAGACAGAATGACAGAGAGTTGGAGAAATATTGAGAGAGCGAGAGAGAGAGAGAGATTGAAAGAGAGATGGAGAGAGAGAGAGAGAGAGAGAGAGAGAGAGAGAGCGAGAGAGAGAGTAAACTCCCATATCTACTGGGTGAAATTCCACAGTGTGCCATCACAGCAGCAAGATTTGTGACCTGTTGCCACTAGAAAAGGGCAACCAGTGAAGAACAAACACCATTGTAAATACAACCCATATTTATGCTTATTTATTTTATCTTGTGTCCTTTAACCATTTGTACATTGTTAAAACACTGTATATATATATAATATGACATTTGTAATGTCTTTACTGTTTTGAAACCTCTGTATGTGTAATGTTTACTGTTAATTTTTGTTGTTTTTCACTTTATATATTCACTTTGTATGTTGCCTACCTCACTTACTTTGGCAATGTTAACACATGTTTCCCATGCCAATAAAGCCCTTGAATTGAATTGAATTGAATTGAATTGAGAGAGAGAGAGAGGGAGAGAGAGAGAGAGAGAGAGAGAGAGAGAGAGAGAGAGAGAGAGAGAGAGAGAGAGAGAGAGAGAGAGACAGAGAGAGAGAGAGAGAGAGAGAGAGAGAGAGAGAGAGAGAGAGAGAGAGAGAGAGAGAGAGAGAGAGAGAGAGAGAGAGAGAGAGAGAGAGAGAGGTGCTGGAGACTATTGTCTGGGTGTTGGATCGTTGTGTTGTTACTGCTAGGATGGGTTTTATTAGTCAGTCGTTATGTTTTTAGAAAGCAGCCACGTTTTTTAATGTCTCCTCTCATCTCCTCCTTTTATTTTATTTTTATTTATTTTATTTTAATTTTATTTTATTTTATTTTTATTTATTTTTTATTTTATTTTTTTTAACCACTGATTTCATGTGTTTTTTTTTTTTTTTGTGTGTACCTGAAGTAGTCATCAACCTGACTCCAACGTTTCTGAAGAGAGAGAGACATTGGGTTCATCCCAAATAGCACCCTATTCCATGTGTAGTACACTGCTTTGGACCAGGGACCATAGTGACGTACAGTATGTATTGGGTAGTGCGTAGCTCTGAAGCTGTGTGTTGAATGTAACATCTAATCATTTCAAACCTGGCTCTCTGAGACACGGTATAGCTGAGCAAATCCCTGGCACACAGTATCCATTACATCTGCAGCTAAATTATGGTTTTAATGCTCTGGACTGATGAAATGTGGAGAAAGAGACATAAACACACTTTAAAGACCCCTGGAACGAGTCAGACTGAATCGGTGATCAGGCAGAATTCATCTCCCATGGACTGACAGACTACTACTCCGCTCTCTCACTGTTGCTCTCTCTCTCTCTCTCTCTCCCTTATCTGTCTCTCTCTCTCTCTTTCTCTCTCTCGTACTCTATCTCCCCATATATCTCTCTCTTTCTCGTACTTTATCCTCCCATATCTCTCTCTCTCTCTCTCTCTGGTTCTCTTTCTCCCCCACCTCTCTCTCTCTCTGGTTCTCTTTCTCCCCCCACCTCTCTCTCTCTCTGACTCTTTCTCCCCCCACTCTCTCTCTCTCTCTGACTCTCTCTCTCTCTCTCTCTCTCCTCTGACTCTTTCTCCCCCCACCTCTCTCTCTCTCTCTCTGAGACTCTTTCTCCCCCCACCTCTCTCTCTCTCTCTCTCTCTCTCTCTCTGTCTCTTCTCTCTCTCTCTCTCTCTCTCTCTCTCTCTCTCTGTCTCTCTCTCTCTCGTATTTACCATGTCAAATATCGGGATCGAAACTGAAATATTTACAACCACCTAAAACAAATACATACCGACATGTGACATGTATATGTAGCGTAGAATAACACGACGTAAAACGTGGCGCAGAAAGCCGGGAAAAGGGAGTTGATTTATTATGTTATGACAGCTGGTAGAGATGCTTACCATAAGGTAAGAGCTACGAACACAAAACATTACTTAAAACATCCATATTCATATGACTCATATTAATAAGAAAACTAAGATTTTAAAACCCATCTGGGGACCAGTCAGCCCTTGACAGGTGCCAACCACTAAGAGTGTTACCAGGACTCTACAAATATAGATGTCAAATGTTATTTGTGGGGTCAAACATTGATTTCACTTTAGTCCCAAAAACTCCCTTTGGTCACTTAAGACTGGGTAGGGAATGGATTGAATCGACTTAAAATCAATATTCCTTTCAGAATGAGATAATGAAAGAGGGAGAGAGTGAGATACAGGGAAAGACATATTGCGGAGAGAGAGGGTGGGTGTTTGGGGAGAAAGGAGACAGAGACTCCTCAGACCCCAGAGTATACAAAGATGGAGTTTCTAAGGCTTGCAATGTTCACTACTCTGACCCCAGGCTGTCAATCTCCCATCACTCTACCATCATCAAATCAGAGGATCTACCATCCCTCTACCATGCCTCTACCATCACTCTACCACCACTCTACCAACATCATATCAGAGGATCTACCATCCCTCTACCATCCCTCTACTAGCGTCATATCAGAGGGTCTACCATCCCTCTCCCATCCCTCTACCATCCCTCTCCCATCCCTCTACTAACATCATATCAGAGAGTCTACCGTCACTCTACCATCCCTCTCCCATCCCTCTCCCATCCCTCTCCCATCCCTCTCCCATCCCCCTCCCATCCCTCTACCATCCCTCTACCATCACTCTCCCATCCCTCTCCCATCCCTCTCCCATTCCTCTCCCATCCCTCTACCATCCCTCTACCATCCCTCTACCATCCCTCCCCCATCCTTCTGCCATCCCTCTACCATCCCTCCCCCATCCCTCTACCATCCCTCTCCCATCCCTCTACCATCCCTCTCCCATCCCTCTACCATCCCTCTACCATCCCTCTACTAACATCATATCAGAGGGTCTACCATCCCTCTACCATCCCTCCCCTATCCCTCTACCATCCCTCTACCATCCCTCTCCCATCCCTCTACCATCCCTCTACCATCCCTCTACCATCCCTCTCCCATCCCTCTACCATCCCTCTACCATCCCTCTCCCATCCCTCTACCATCCCTCTCCCATCCCTCTCCCATCCCTCTCCCATCCCTCTCCCATCCCTCTACCATTCCTACACACTTTGTTTTCATAATCCTACAGAAATAGTATCATTTTAAAAGTTGCCTTTAATATGTTAAACGCACATAAACACTGCTAACGTAGATATCCTTAAAAACCTCACCGCCCGTCTCAGACTGCCCCCCCCCCCCCCCCCACAGGGCTCTGATCAAAAGTACTGCACTATATGTGGAATAGGGGGCCATTTGGAACTTCTCAGTACACTAGACAGACAGTGAACTAACTCCAGGTGACACTAGCCAGACATAGTTCAGGGTTCACTGTGTGCACTGAGCTAAAACACACACCTCCTCTCCCCCCTCCTCCTCTCCCTCCTCCTCCTCTCCCTCCTCCTCCTCTCCTGCTCCTCCTCTTTCTCCTCCTCCTCTCCCTCCTCCTCCTCTCCCTCCTCCTCCTCTCCCTCCTCCTCCTCTCCCTGCTCCATGTCTTCTTCCTCCGTCTCTCACGCCATCTCCTACACTCCCTCCTTCTCCTCTTTCTCCTCCTTCTCCCCCTTCTCCTCTCCCTCCTCTTCCTCCTTCATCTCAGTCTTTTCTGTCTCCAATGTGTATTCCATCACTAGACTGTCTGACAGCATGGCCAGTGTAACATCAAAACCTGCCCCCTCCTCCTCCTCTAGCTCTGAACCATGTCTGGTGGCAGTGTTACATCAACCCCCCCCCCCCCCCCCCCCCCCTCCCCATCCCCTCCCCTCAAACCTGTTCTCATTTACTGGCTGTGTTTACCTTAGCCTGGCAAGTCTATAGAGCCTCTCCATAAGAGGCTAGGGGTCAGGGGTTACAGAGGGACCTGTGCTGGAGGTCAATGGAGAAGGCTGAGGGTGCCAGGAGTAATTTACTACCCATGTGACAAGTCTACCTCCCCGGAGAGGGCCAGATCAACTCAAAGACTCTGTCATTGAGAGAATTCCCGGATCAAAGGTTCTGAAGTCATTGACAGAGTACCGGATCAAAGGTTCTGGAGTCAGTGACAGAGTACCGGATCAAAGGTTCTGAAGTCATTGAGAGAATTCCCGGATCAAAGGTTCTGAAGTCATTGACAGAGTACCGGATCAAAGGTTCTGAAGTCATTGAGAGAATTCCCGGATCAAAGGTTCTGAAGTCATTGACGGAGTACCGGATCAAAGGTTCTGGAGTCATTGAGACAGAGTACCGGATCAAAGGTTCTGAAGTCATTGACAGAGTACCAGATCAAAGGTTCTGAAGTCATTGAGACAGAGTACCGGATCAAAGGTTCTGAAGTCATTGACAGAGTACCGGATCAAAGGTTCTGAAGTCATTGAGTGTCTATGTAGTGGATATGTAGTGTCTATGTAGTGTCTATGTAGTGGATATGTAGTGGCTATGTAGTGGATATGTATTGGATATGTAGTGGCTATGTAGTGTCTATGTAGTGTCTATGTAGTGTCTATGTAGTGTCTATGTAGTGTCTATGTAGTGTCTATGTAGTGGATATGTAGTGGCTATGTAGTGGATATGTAGTGGCTATGTAGTGGCTATGTAGTGTATATAATAGATATATCATTATAATCTAGTAGTAAGGTATCTCTCTCTCTACAGATAATAGATATATCATTATAATCTAGTAGTAAGGTATCTCTCTCGCTCTCTCTACAGATAATAGATATATCATTATAATCTAGTAGTGTATCTCTCTCTCTACAGATAATAGATATATCATTATAATCTAGTAGTGTATCTCTCTCTCTACAGATAATAGATATATCATTATAATCTAGTAGTGTATCTCTCTCTCTACAGATAATAGATATATCATTATAATCTAGTAGTGTATCTCTCTCTCTACAGATAATAGATATATCATTATAATCTAGTAGTGTATCTCTCTCTCTACAGATAATAGATATATCATTATAATCTAGTAGTGTATCTCTCTCTCTACAGATAATAGATATATCATTATAATCTAGTAGTGTATCTCTCTCTCTACAGATAATAGATATATCATTATAATCTAGCAGTCAGGTATCTCTCTCTCTACAGATTATAGATAGATCATTATCATTTAGTAGTAAGATATCTCTCTCTACAGATAATAATACATCATTATAATCTAGCAGTAAGGTATCTCTCTCTACAGATAATAGATATATCATTATAATCTAGCAGTAAGATATCTCTCTCTTTACAGATAATATATATATGTCATTATAATCTAGTAGTAAGATATCTCTCACTTTACAGATAATAGATATATCATTATAATCTAGCAGTAAGATATCTCTCTCAAGATCATTATGTGTTTGCAAAACTTTACTTCTTCTCCAACCACTAATGTTTAGGAAACTGTAAAGTTATCAGATTTCTGTTTCAAGTCTCCCATTGAAATCAATGAATGATTTAAGGCCAACGTCAAAGTGGACGCACGCTTATCTCAACTGGGAAAGGGGCCCTAAATAAATAGAATGTGTGGCGGAGTGCCCCTGTTCAGTAGCTCTGTTCAACCATGTCTGTAATTCACAAACATGTCTCTTCTCTTCCATGAGTAATGGTCGTAGACCTAACAGTCTACCTAACAGACCACAGAGTCTGTCCAGAACAGTCACAGTCTACCTAACAGACCACAGAGTCTGTCCAGAACAGTCACAGTCTACCTAACAGACCACAGAGTCTGTCCAGAACAGTCACAGTCTAGTAACGGACCACAGACTCTGTCCAGAACAGTCACAGTCTAGTAACGGACCACAGAGTCTGTCCAGAACAGTCACAGTCTAGTAACGGACCACAGAGTCTGTACAGAACAGTCACAGTCTAGTAAAGGACCACAGAGTCTGTCCAGAACAGTCACAGTCTACCTAATGGACCACAGAGTCTGTCCAGAACAGTAACAGTCTACCTAACAGACCACAGAGTCTGTCCAGAACAGTCACAGTCTAGTAACGGACCACAGAGTCTGTCCAGAACAGTCACAGTCTAGTAACGGACCACAGAGTCCATCCAGAACAGTCACAGTCTAGTAACGGACCACAGAGTCTGTCCAGAACAGTCACAGTCTAGTAACGGACCACAGAGTCTGTCCAGAACAGTCACAGTCTAGTAACGGACCACAGACTCTGTCCAGAACAGTCACAGTCTAGTAACGAACCACAGAGTCTGTCCAGAACAGTCACAGTCTAGTAACGGACCACAGAGTCTGTCCAGAACAGTCACAGTCTACCTAATGGACCACAGAGACTGTCCAGAACAGTAACAGTCTACCTAACAGACCACAGAGTCTGTCCAGAACAGTCACAGTCTAGTAACGGACCACAGAGTCTGTCCAGAACAGTCACAGTCTAGTAACGGACCACAGAGTCCATCCAGAACAGTCACAGTCTAGTAACGGACCACAGAGTCTGTCCAGAACAGTCACAGTCTAGTAACGGACCACAGAGTCTGTCCAGAACAGTCACAGTCTAGTAACGGACCACAGAGTCTGTCCAGAACAGTCACAGTCTACCTAATGGACCACAGAGTCTGTCCAGAACAGTAACAGTCTACCTAACAGACCACAGAGTCTGTCCAGAACAGTCACAGTCTAGTAACGGACCACAGAGTCTGTCCAGAACAGTCACAGTCTACCTAACAGACCACAGAGTCTGTCCAGAACAGTCACAGTCTACCTAATGGACCACAGTCTGTCCAGAACAGTCACAGTCTACCTAACTGACCACAGAGTCTGTCCAGAACAGTCACAGTCTAGGAACAGGTCCATCTAATGATCCTTCTGGTGCTGAGGTTCCACAGTAAAAGGTACCCAGCCGTAGAAGGTGAAGGCTATGGGTTTAGACCCAAGGAGAAGGTTAGAGACAGTGTTCACTCTTTTCCTGTCACTATGTGATATCTAGAGGACTCGAGGCACTGTGATAAAGTCCAGGCCCTGTCAAAGTGCTTCTCTAGGGCTCTCGACATGACCTCTTGACCTGCTACCAGGAATGAGTAAAAGGCAATGTGTGGATGGTTCTAATCAAGATAGCATACATGCTAAATGACATTTTCTACTCTCCGACATCTACAACCTAATGTGTGTGTGTGTGTTTGTGTGTGTGTGTGTGTGTGTGTTTGTGTGTGTGTGTGTGTGTGTGTTTGTGTGTGTGTGTGTGTGTGTGTGTGTGTGTGTGTGTGTGTGTGTGTGTGTGTGTGTGTGTGTGTGTGTGTGGGTGTGTGTGTGTGTGTATCAGAGGGGTTTGTTGGAAAATAAGCTAAGACACATTTTAATCTCATATGGACTAATAAAGTATACATTATCTGACTAACAACGAGGCCCAGAGATAGGAAACCTGTAGTTGAACCGAGTCAAGCTAAACCACGTGTCCCACTAGTTTAAGGTCAACAGTTTAGGTTAGTTTAGGGTCAATAGTTAAAGGTTCAGTTACCCGTGATGACCCCTTTAAGTGAACACAAAAGCAAAGTGAATTTACAATCCTCTACGCCTCCAACACTGAAGAGATTCATTCCAGAACTCTCTTAATTGATTTTCCTCCGATGTGACGTTCTGCTTTGTGAGCTAATTTGAGGCAATAAAAAGTCCACCACAGAATAAAACAGCAGTAGGCCTGAAGCAGCGGTTCCACAAGGAAACGTGTAACTAAATGAACAAAGAGGGTTAAGGAGAAAAGGGGTTAGGGATGGAAACAAAAGGGTTCATTCTTCTCTTCCTGTGGTTTAGTCATGGTTGGGAGGATCCAGGGAAAATGGGCATCCGCTCAGTCCATGGTGATAATCCACTTACCGGGTTGAAGCTCGGGTCTGAGGGTGTGGCAGTCTGGGGTTAAAATTGATCCTCTGTCACGGGACAGATTGAGAGCTTTGGGTCAGGACAGGAGGAGAGGCTACTGGTCAGGAGAAAGGCTGGCTGGCGGGTGGTACATTGGGAATGAGATGACCTGTTCTGGAGTTACACACCCTTACAGACAAGTGGTAATCCATTTATGAGCTGGGTTAACGGCGGGGGTTTAGGGGGAAATTCAGCCGGGTCACAGGAAGCGTAGGGCTCTGGGGCAGCCAGATGGGGGTGGGGGGGGGGGGGTTCACTGGTAGGAGTGGTAAGTGGGGGGGGGGGGGGGGTAGGGTCACTGGGTACAAGATGGCCGTCCCAAAGGGTTGGTGGGGGGATACACTGGATAAAAGATGGCCGTCCCAAAGGGTTGGTGGGGGGATACACTGGATAAAATATGGCCGTCCCAAAGGTTGGTGGGGGGGTGTACACTGGATATAACATATAACATTAGACCTTCTAGATGTTTTAGTCCTTCTAGTTGTTGTAGTCCTTCTAGATGTTTAAGTCCTTCTAGATTAACGGTTAAACAGATCCCTCAGTCCAGTCCTGAAAGGGTTAAACAGATCCCTCAGTCCAGTCCTGAAAGGGTTAAACAGATCCTTCAGTCCAGTCCTGAAACGGTTAAACAGATCCCTCAGTCCAGTCCTGAAAGGGTTGAACAGATCCCTCAGTCCAGTCCTGAAAGGGTTAAACAGATCCATCTCTCTCAGTCGTAATGTCGTGGTCCTCAGGGATCCACCAGGGATCTATACCTTTGACGTGTCTTTCATTTAGTCCACTACAACGCAGGCAGAACATCTGATGTCCCAACACACTGACGAAGAGGAACATGTGTGTATGGCTGTGTCCCACATGGAACTCTATTCCCTACATACAGTAGTGCACCACTTTTAACCAGAGCCCTATGGGCCCTATGGGGCCTGGTAAAAATTAGTGCACTAAATAGGGAATAGGGTACCCTTTGGAACTCAAGCTATATTATATCCCCTGGAGTGTGTGTGTGTGTGTGTGTGTGCGTGTGTGTGTGTGTGTGTGTGTGTGTGGTGGAACATGTTCACACTGACAATGTTCCGGAGAGAGTGTGAACATGAGTGCAAGTATTTGTGTGTGTGTGTCTGTGTGTGTGTGTGTGTGTGTGTGCGTGTGTGTGTGTGTGTGTGTGTGTGTGTGTGTGTGTGTGTGTGTGTGTGTGTGTGTGTGTGTGTGTGGTGGAACATGTTCACACTGACAATGTTCCGGAGAGAGTGTGAACATGAGTGCAAGTATTTGTGTGTGTGTGTGTCTGTGTGTGTGTGTGTGTGTGTTGTGTGTGCGTGTGTGTGTGTGTGTGTGTGTGTGTGTGTGTGTGTGTGTGTGTGTGTGTGTGTGTGTGTGTGTGTGTGTGTGTGTGTGTGTTCTCACGTGGGTCACTCCTAATGTTTAACCCTCTGTGTGATAACCCGCTAACCGTGTCATTTATGTTCTTTAGAAAGTGGGTTATTTTGACAACACACACATTCCTCTGGGCATCTCATGTTTCCTCATTTAAGGTGTCAGTTTACACTGTAATCTTTCATTCTCTACGCTGGTAAATAAGCACTTTGTCATGTCGGGTTTAGCCTGACAACCTTAACAACTACCTTAACTTTTACTATCTATGGTCCCTACAATACCATCTGAGGAATAGAAGGAGAGAGAGAGAGAGAGAGAGAGAGAGAGAGAGAGAGAGGGGAGAAAGTAGTGGGAGATAAATGAGAGGAAGATGGGAGATGAGAGAAAGGAGAGGGAGATGAGAAAGGAGAGGGAGATGAGAGAAAGGAGAGGGAGATGAGAGAAAGGAGAGGGAGATGAGAGAAAGGAGAGGGAGATGAGAAAGGAGAGGGAGATGAGAGAAAGGAGAGGGAGATGAGATGGAGATGAGAGATGAGAGAAAGGAGAGGGAGATGAGAGAAAGGAGTGGGAGATGAGATGGAGATGGGAGATGAGAGAAAGGAGTGGGAGATGAGAGAAAGGAGAGGGAGATGAGATGGAGACGAGAGATGAGAGAAAGGAGAGGGAGATGAGAGAAAGGAGAGGGAGATGAGAGATAAGAGATGAGAGAAAGGAGAGGGAGATGGGAGATGAGAGAAAGGAGAGGGAGATGAGAGAAAGGAGAGGGAGATGAGAGATAAGAGATGAGAGAAAGGAGAGGGAGATGAGAGATGAGAGAAAGGAGAGGGAGATGAGAGAAAGGAGAGGGAGATGAGATGGAGATGGGAGATGAGAGAAAGGAGTGGGAGATGAGAGAAAGGAGAGGGAGATGAGATGGAGACGAGAGATGAGAGAAAGGAGAGGGAGATGAGAGAAAGGAGAGGGAGATGAGAGATAAGAGATGAGAGAAAGGAGAGGGAGATGGGAGATGAGAGAAAGGAGAGGGAGATGAGAGATAAGAGATGAGAGAAAGGAGAGGGAGATGGGAGATGAGAGAAAGGAGAGGGAGATGAGAGATAAGAGATGAGAGGGAGATGGGAGAAAGGAGAGGGAGATGAGATGGAGACGAGAGATGAGAGAAAGGAGAGGGAGATGAGAGAAAGGAGAGGGAGATGAGAGATAAGAGATGAGAGAAAGGAGAGGGAGATGGGAGATGAGAGAAAGGAGAGGGAGATGAGAGATAAGAGATGAGAGAAAGGAGAGGGAGATGGGAGATGAGAGATAAGAGATGAGAGAAAGGAGAGGGAGATGAGAGAAAGGAGAGGGAGATGAGAGATAAGAGATGAGAGAAAGGAGAGGGAGATGGGAGATGAGAGAAAGGAGAGGGAGATGAGAGAAAGGAGAGGGAGATGAGATGGAGACGAGAGATGAGAGAAAGGAGAGGGAGATGAGAGAAAGGAGTGGGAGATGAGAGAAAGGAGAGGGAGATGAGATGGAGACGAGAGATGAGAGAAAGGAGAGGGAGATGAGAGAAAGGAGAGGGAGATGAGAGATAAGAGATAAGAGAAAGGAGAGGGAGATGAGAAAGGAGAGGGAGATGAGAGATAAGAGATGAGAGAAAGGAGAGGGAGATGGGAGATGAGAGAAAGGAGAGGGAGATTTTTGACCGGGCCCCTAAATGAAAGACACATGTTAGAGTTATAGATCCCTGGTGGATCCCTGAGGACCACGACATTACAACTGAGAGAGATGGATCTGTTTAACCCTTTCAGGGCTGGACTGAGGACACATGGCTTGCTAGATCTAAGAAATCCATGGACTCACAGCCCCTGTCTGCTGGGCCTCCTGCTCCTCATAGACAGCCATCAGCTGGAGAGATAGAGAGAGAGAAGGACAGAGGCGAGAAAGGGAGAAGAGAGAGAGAGAGAGAGAGAGAGAGCGAGAGAGCGAGAGAGCAAGAGAGCAAGAGAGAGAGAGAGAGAGAGAGAGATTTTGTTGACACTGTTAATGAAAAGTCAGAGAAGCCTCCAAACACAATCCACGACGATGACAACAGTAGTTGGAAGAGAATACAATAGGCCTCGGCTACTTAACAGAAGTTTTACATGAACTGATCAAGACCAGACAAAATGAGAAGTCAGACCTCCTTTGTACAATGATTTCAAAAATATTTATTTATTTAACCTTTATTTAACTAGGCAAGTCAGTTAATAATAACACATTATTATTTACAATGACGGCCTACACCGGCCAAGCCCGGACGACGCTGGGCCAATTGTGCGCCTCCCTATGGGACTCCCAATCAGGGCCAGGGCATCTGTAGTGACGCCTCAAGCACTGAGATACAGTGCATTAGACAGCGGATCCCAAAATACCAACCAATAAAAGGTAAAGCATGACTTTTCAAACAACTTGAGACAACGGAACTACTAAAATAACAAAAGCTTTAATATGAAGGGTTACAACAGGAGAAATGACAAGGACCACTTTATTCATTAGCTTTCTGTCTTCCTTCTTGAGCAATACTGTGTCAAACAGCAGTACAAGACAGGCAAATCACACAAAGAAGAAAAACACAATACTACTGTGGGTGGATTGAGAGGGAAGGAATAAATAAAAGGTCCTCTGAATCTTAGTGGATAGTCAAGACATAGTATTACTAATAACAGGTAATATGAACCTACCGAATATACCACAGCCTACCCAATATACCACAGCCTACCCAATATACCACAGCCTACCCAATATACCACAGCCTACCCAATATACCACATCCTACCCAATATACCACATCCTACCCAATATACCACATCCTACCCAATATACCACAGCCTACCCAATATACCACATCCTACCCAATATACCACAGCCTACCCAATATACCACATCCTACCCAATATACCACAGCCTACAGCCTACCCAATATACCACATCCTACCGAATATACCACATCCTACCCAATATACCACAGCCTACCCAATATACCACATCCTACCCAATATACCACAGCCTACCAAATATACCACATCCTACCGAATATATCACATCATACCCAATATACCACATCATACCCAATATACCACATCCTACCCAATATACCACATCCTACTGAATATACCACAGCCTACAGCCTACCCAATATACCACATCCTACCGAATATACCACATCCTACCAAATATACCACATCCTACCCAATATACCACATCCTACCCAATATACCACAGCCTACCCAATATACAACATCCTACCCAATATACCACAGCCTACACATTATACCATAACCTACCCAATATACCACATCCTACCCAATATACCACAGCATACACATTATACCATAACCTACCCAATATACCACATCCTACCCAATATACCATAACCTACCCAATATACCACAGCCTACAGCCTACACAATATACAACATCCTACCCAATATACCACAGCCTACACAACATACCACAGCCTACCCAATATACCATATCCTACACAATATACAACATCCTACCCAATATACCACATCCTGCCCAATATACCACAGCCTACCCAATATACCACAGCCTACCCAAAATACCATATCCTACACAATATACCACATCCTACCCAATATACCATAACCTACCCAATATACCACAGCCTACAGCCTACCCAATATACCACATCCTTCCCAATATACCACAGTCTACATCCTACCCAATATACCACATCCTACCCAATATACCACATCCTACCCAATAAACCACATCCTACCAAATATACCACAGCCTACCCAATATACCACAGCCTACCCAATATACCACATCCTACCCAATATACCAAATCCTACCCAATATACCACAGCCTACCAAATATACCACATCCTACCCAATATACCACATCCTACCCAATATACCACAGCCTACCCAATATACCACATCCTACCCAATATACCACATCCTACCCAATATACCACAGCCTACCCAATATACAACATCCTACCAAATATACCACATCCTACCGAATATACCACATCCTACCCAATATACCACATCATACCCAATATACCACATCCTACCGAATATATCACATCCTAACGAATATACCACATCCTACCCAATATACCACAGCCTACCCAATATAACACATCATACCCAATATACCACAGCCTACCCAATATACCACATCCTACCCAATATACCACATCCTACCCAATATACCACATCCTACCCAACATACCACATCCTACCCAACATACCACATCCTACCCAATATACCACAGCCTACCCAATATACCACAGCCTATCCAATAAATCACAGTCCACAGCCTACTCAATATACCACAGCCTACCCAATATACCACATCATACCGAATATACCACATCCTACCCAATATACCACATCCTACCCAATATACCACATCATACCCAATATACCATATCCTACCCAATATATCACATCCTACCCAATATACCACATCCTACCAATATACCACATCCTACCCAATATACCACATCCTACCCAATAAACCACACCCTACCAAATATATCACATCCTACCCAATATACCACAGCCTACCCAATATACCACATCCTACCCAATATACCACATCCTACCCAATATACCACATCCTACCCAATATACCACATCCTACCCAATATACCACATCCTACCCAATATATCACATCCTACCCAATATACCACATCCTACCCAATATACCACATCCTACCAAAATATACCACAGCCTACCCAATATACCACATCCTACCAAATATACCACATCCTACCCAATATACCACAGCCTACCAAATATACAGCAGCCTACCCAATATACCACATCCTACCCAATATACCACAGCCTACCCAATATACCACATCCTACCCAATATACCACATCCTACCCAATATACCACAGCCTACCCAATATACCACATCCTACCAAATATACCACATCCTACCCAATATACCACATCCTACCCAATATACCACAGCCTACCCAATATACAACATCCTACCCAATATACCACAGCCTACACATTATACCATAACCTACCCAATATACCACATCCTACCCAATATACCACAGCATACACATTATACCATAACCTACCCAATATACCACATCCTACCCAATATACCATAACCTACCCAATATACCACAGCCTACAGCCTACACAATATACAACATCCTACCCAATATACCACAGCCTACACAACATACCACAGCCTACCCAATATACCATATCCTACACAATATACAACATCCTACCCAATATACCACATCCTGCCCAATATACCACAGCCTACCCAATATACCACAGCCTACCCAAAATACCATATCCTACACAATATACCACATCCTACCCAATATACCATAACCTACCCAATATACCACAGCCTACAGCCTACCCAATATACCACATCCTTCCCAATATACCACAGTCTACATCCTACCCAATATACCACATCCTACCCAATATACCACATCCTACCCAATAAACCACATCCTACCAAATATACCACAGCCTACCCAATATACCACAGCCTACCCAATATACCACATCCTACCCAATATACCAAATCCTACCCAATATACCACAGCCTACCAAATATACCACATCCTACCCAATATACCACATCCTACCCAATATACCACAGCCTACCCAATATACCACATCCTACCCAATATACCACATCCTACCCAATATACCACAGCCTACCCAATATACAACATCCTACCAAATATACCACATCCTACCCAATATACCACATCCTACCCAATATACCACCTCCTACCCAATATACCACATCCTACCCAATATACCACTTCATACCCAATATACCACATCCTGCCCAATATACCACTTCATACCCAATGTACCACAGCCTACCCAATATACCACATCCTACCCAATATATCACTTCATACCCAATATACCACATCCTACCCAATATACCACATCCTACCAAATATACCACATCCTACCCAATATACCACTTCATACCCAATATACCACATCCTGCCCAATATACCACATCCTACCCAATATACCACATCCTACCCAATATACCACATCCTACCAAATATACCACATCCTACCCAATATACCACAGCCTACACATTATACCATAACCTACCCAATATACCACATCCTACCCAATATACCACAGCATACACATTATACCATAACCTACCCAATATACCACATCCTACCCAATATACCATAACCTACCCAATATACCACAGCCTACAGCCTACACAATATACAACATCCTACCCAATATACCACAGCCTACCCAACATACCACAGCCTACCCAATATACCATATCCTACACAATATACAACATCCTACCCAATATACCACATCCTGCCCAATATACCACAGCCTACCCAATATACCAAAGCCTACCCAAAATACCATATCCTACACAATATACCACATCCTACCCAATATACCACAGCCTACACATTATACCATAACCTACCCAATATACCACATCCTACCAAATATACCACATCCTACCCAATATACCACAGCCTACCAAATATATAGCAGCCTACCCAATATACCACATCCTACCCAATATACCACAGCCTACCCAATATACCACATCCTACCCAATATACCACATCCTACCCAATATACCACAGCCTACCCAATATACCACATCCTACCAAATATACCACATCCTACCCAATATACCACATCCTACCCAATATACCACAGCCTACCCAATATACCACATCCTACCCAATATACCACAGCCTACACATTATACCATAACCTACCCAATATACCACATCCTACCCAATATACCACAGCATACACATTATACCATAACCTACCCAATATACCACATCCTACCCAATATACCATAACCTACCCAATATACCACAGCCTACAGCCCACACAATATACAACATCCTACCCAATATACCACAGCCTACACAACATACCACAGCCTACCCAATATACCATATCCTACACAATATACAACATCCTACCCAATATACCACATCCTGCCCAATATACCACAGCCTACCCAATATACCACAGCCTACCCAAAATACCATATCCTACACAATATACCACATCCTACCCAACATACCATAACCTACCCAATATACCACAGCCTACAGCCTACCCAATATACCACATCCTTCGCCAAAATACCGCAGTCTACATCCTACCCAATATACCACATCCTACCCAATATACCACATCCTACCCAATAAACCACATCCTACCAAATATACCACATCCTACCCAATATACCACAGCCTACCCAATATACCACATCCTACCCAATATACCAAATCCTACCCAATATACCACAGCCTACCAAATATACCACATCCTACCCAATATACCACATCCTACCCAATATACCACAGCCTACCCAATATACCACATCCTACCCAATATACCACATCCTACCCAATATACCACAGCCTACCCAATATACAACATCCTACCAAATATACCACATCCTACCCAATATACCACATCCTACCCAATATACCACCTCCTACCCAATATACCACATCCTACCCAATATACCACTTCATACCCAATATACCACATCCTGCCCAATATACCACTTCATACCCAATGTACCACAGCCTACCCAATATACCACATCCTACCCAATATATCACTTCATACCCAATATACCACATCCTACCCAATATACCACATCCTACCAAATATACCACATCCTACCCAATATACCACTTCATACCCAATATACCACATCCTGCCCAATATACCACATCCTACCCAATATACCACATCCTACCCAATATACCACATCCTACCAAATATACCACATCCTACCCAATATACCACAGCCTACACATTATACCATAACCTACCCAATATACCACATCCTACCCAATATACCACAGCATACACATTATACCATAACCTACCCAATATACCACATCCTACCCAATATAACATAACCTACCCAATATACCACAGCCTACAGCCTACACAATATACAACATCCTACCCAGTATACCACAGCCTACCCAACATACCACAGCCTACCCAATATACCATATCCTACACAATATACAACATCCTACCCAATATACCACATCCTGCCCAATATACCACAGCCTACCCAATATACCACAGCCTACCCAAAATACCATATCCTACACAATATACCACATCCTACCCAATATACCACAGCCTACACATTATACCATAACCTACCCAATATACCACATCCTACCCAATATACCATAACCTACCCAATATACCACAGCCTACAGCCTACCCAATATACCACATCCTTCCCAATATACCACAGACCGCAGCCTACCCAACATACCACAGTCTACATCCTACCCAATATACCAGAGCCTACCCAATATACCACATCCTACCACATTTACCACAGTCTACCCAATATGCCACAGCCTACAGCCTACCCAATATACCACAGCCTACCCAATATACCACAGCCTACCCAATATACCACAGCCTACCCAATATACCACAGCCTACCCAATATACCACAGGCAACCCAATATACCACAGCCAACCCAATATACCACAGCCTACCCAATATACCACAGCCTACCCAATATACCACAGCCTACAGCTTTCCCAATATAACAGAGCCAACACAATATACCACAGCCCACATTCTACCCAATATACCTCAGCCTGGACTAACACCAGCCTCATTGTCCAGCCAACCCAATATACCTCAGCCTGGACTAACACCAGCCTATATTGTCCAGCCGACCCAATATACCACAGCCTGGACTACCACCAGCCTACCATATATATCTCAGCCTGGACTACCACCAGCCTACCATATATACCACAGCCTGGACTACCACCAGCCTACCATATATACAACAGCCTACCCAATATATCTCAGCCTGGACTACCACCAGCCTACCATATATATCTCAGCCTGGACTACCACCAGCCTACCATATATATCTCAGCCTGGACTACCACCAGCCTACCATATATACCACAGCCTGGACTACCACCAGCCTACCATATATACCACAGCCTGGACTACCACCAGTCTCATTGTCCCAAACCTCACATCCTGCTCGCTCCATCACCTTTCTTCCTGTATAAGTGGGTGTCATGCTCTTTTAAATAAATCAGCTGCCTTTCACATTAATAATATCTCAATCTATTCCACCATCACTTTCACTAACTCTCCCACCGATACCAAGCACAGCCTGGCCCTGTCCAAGTCCCCCCCCCCCCCCCCTCTCCTGTCTTTCTGGCTAGGGCATGATCAATGTGAATGGCTGCTGATTTATGTAGAAAGGGATTAAACCCACTTCCTGCATGCCAGCTTGGGGGGGGCACAACAAATGTCATCAATCTGCACTGGCAGCCACGGTGTGTGTGTGTGTGTGTGTGTGTGTGTGCGTGTGTGTGTGTGTGTGTGTGTGTGTGTGTGTGTGTGTGTGTGTGTGCCTGCCTTCGTTCCAGACCCAAGGTTCTCTCTGTCTGATGTCTCATTTATTGTAAACAGAATGGTGGGCCCTCCCAGAAAGCCTCCCCTCCGTCTGTCTAGAGCCCAGAGACGTGATCCCATTCTCTCTTACTATTACAACTCAACACTCTCCCTGCTTGAAAACAACAACACATTAGGATGCAGATCGACACCTGAATTCTTGGATGAGGTCACAACATGCATCCACACTAAAGTTAGAAGGCAAAAAATAGCCTAAACTTTCTCTCCTCACTCCTTAATTTGAAAACCTCTTGAATAGAATATTCTAGAATTTAATAAAATCTCTCTTTTCACCTAAAACTTCTCAGCTCCCTTCCTGTGACTGTGATTCTGTGATGCCAATAGTTTAGGGGCTTCACACTTTCAGACCCAGAATATCCGAGGCAGTTATTAGGGCCACGTTAGCCCTAATAGCCCTAATAGCCCTAATAGCCATGTTAGCCCTAATAGCCACGTTAGCCCTAATAGCCACGTTAGCCCTAATAGCCCTAATAGCCATGTTAGGCCTGATAGCCACGTTAGCCCTGATAGCCATGTTAGCCCTAATAGCCATGTTAGCCCTAATAGCCAAGGTAGGCCTGATAGCCACGTTAGCCCTAATAGCCATGTTAGCCCTAATAGCCAAGGTAGGCCTGATAGCCACGTTAGCCCTAATAGCCATGTTAGCCCTAATAGCCATGTTAGCCCTGATAGCCACGTTAGCCCTGATAGCCACATTAGGCCTGATAGCCACGTCAGCCCTAATAGCCATGTTAGCCCTAATAGCCACATTAGGCCTGATAGCCACGTTAGGCCTGATAGCCACGTTAGGCCTGATAGCCACGTTAGGACTAATAGCCACGTTAGCCCTAATAGCCACGTTAGCCCTAATAGCCATGTCAGCCCTAATAGCCACGTTAGGCCAGATAGCCACGTTAGCCCTAATAGCCACGTTAGCCCTAATAGCCATGTTAGCCTTGATAGCCACATTAGCTCTAATAGCCATGTTAGGCCTGATAGCCACGTTAGCCCTGATAGCCACGTCAGCCCAGATAGCCACGTTAGGCCAGATATCCACGTTAGCCCTGATAGCCACATTAGCTCTAATAGCCATGTTAGGCCAGATAGCCACGTTAGCCCTGATAGCCACGTTAGGCCAGATAGCCACGTTAGGCCAGATAGCCACGTTAGCCCTAATAGCCACGTTAGCCCTGATAGCCACGTTAGCTCTAATAGCCATGTTAGGCCTGATAGCCACGTTAGCCCAGATAGCCACGTTAGGCCAGATAGCCACGTTAGCTCTAATAGCCACGTTAGCTCTAATAGCCACGTTAGGCCTGATAGCAATTAATATACAAGCTCCATTAACATACATGGTGTTCTTTTACACAGACAGCCCAAGTCTGATCTTATTTTTCCACTAATTGACCAACCACATCAGATATCTTCACATCAGATCTTTTTCAGAGCTGATCTGAATGGTCAAAAGACCAATTAGTGTAAAAAAAAAAGAAAAGAGATCAGAATTGGGTTGCATGTGTAAACGCAGAAAACAAATGAAACAGACATGAATTCATCTCTGTCTGTAATTGAGCGTGCATTTGTTTC
>NC_143043.1:54002446-54069946 GCF_057628025.1 Oncorhynchus mykiss | reverse complement strand
CCGGGACTTCACCTCCAAGTGAACCACCAAGGAGTATTCAAGATGTGGTTCTGTGTTCCAGGACTTCACCTCCAAGTGAACCACAAGGAGTATTCAAGATGTGGTTCTGTGTTCCGGGACTTCACCTCCAAGTGAACCACAAGGAGTATTCAAGATGTGGTTCTGTGTTCCGGGACTTCACCTCCAAGTGAACCACCAAGGAGTATTCAAGATGTGGTTCTGTGTTCCGGGACTTCACCTCCAAGTGAACCACCAAGGAGTATTCAAGATGTGGTTCTGTGTTCCGGGACTTCACCTCCAAGTGAACCACAAGGAGTATTCAAGATGTGGTTCTGTGTTCCGGGACTTCACCTCCAAGTGAACCACAAGGAGTATTCAAGATGTGGTTCTGTGTTCCGGGACTTCACCTCCAAGTGAACCACAAGGAGTATTCAAGATGTGGTTCTGTGTTCCGGGACTTCACCTCCAAGTGAACCACAAGGAGTATTCAAGATGTGGTTCTGTGTTCCGGGACTTCACCTCCAAGTGAACCACAAGGAGTATTCAAGATGTGGTTCTGTGTTCCGGGACTTCACCTCCAAGTGAACCACAAGGAGTATTCAAGATGTGGTTCTGTGTTCCGGGACTTCACCTCCAAGTGAACCACAAGGAGTATTCAAGATGTGGTTCTGTGTTCCGGGACTTCACCTCCAAGTGAACCACAAGGAGTATTCAAGATGTGGTTCTGTGTTCCGGGACTTCACCTCCAAGTGAACCACAAGGAGTATTCAAGATGTGGTTCTGTGTTCCAGGACTTCACCTCCAAGTGAACCACATACATTGAATTTTTCCCCGCTATTCCACTCTAGCCCATATGGTGGAGGTCTTATCTCTGCTGGTTACTGGTTACTCCACTCTAGCCCATATGGTGGAGGTCTTATCTCTGCTGCTTACTGGTTACTCCACTCTAGCCCATATGGTGGAGGTCTTATCTCTGCTGGTTACTGGCTACTCCACTCTAGTCCATATGGTGGAGGTCTTATCTCTGCTGGTTACTGGCTACTCCACTCTAGTCCATATGGTGGAGGTCTTATCTCTGCTGGTTACTGGCTACTCCACTCTAGTCCATATGGTGGAGGTCTTATCTCTGCTGCTTACTGGTTACTCCACTCTAGTCCATATGGTGGAGGTCTTATCTCTGCTGGTTACTGGCTACTCCACTCTAGTCCATATGGTGGAGGTCTTATCTCTACTGGTTACTGGTTACTCCACTCTAGCCCATATGGTGGAGGTCTTATCTCTGCTGGTTACTGGTTACTCCACTCTAGTCCATATGGTGGATGTCTTATCTCTGCTGGTTACTGGTTACTCCACTCTAGCCCATATGGTGGATGTCTTATCTCTGCTGGTTACTGGTTACTCCACTCTAGCCCATATGGTGGAGGTCTTATCTCTACTGGTTACTGGTTACTCCACTCTAGCCCATATGGTGGAGGTCTTATCTCTGCTGGTTACTGGTTACTCCACTCTAGTCCATATGGTGGATGTCTTATCTCTGCTGGTTACTGGTTACTCCACTCTAGCCCATATGGTGGAGGTCTTATCTCTACTGGTTACTGGTTACTCCACTCTAGTCCATATGGTGGAGGTCTTATCTCTGCTGGCTACTCCACTCTAGTCCATATGGTGGATGTCTTATCTCTGCTGGTTACTGGTTACTCCACTCTAGCCCATATGGTGGATGTCTTATCTCTGCTGGTTACTGGTTACTCCACTCTAGCCCATATGGTGGAGGTCTTATCTCTACTGGTTACTGGTTACTCCACTCTAGCCCATATGGTGGAGGTCTTATCTCTGCTGGTTACTGGTTACTCCACTCTAGTCCATATGGTGGATGTCTTATCTCTGCTGGTTACTGGTTACTCCACTCTAGCCCATATGGTGGAGGTCTTATCTCTACTGGTTACTGGTTACTCCACTCTAGCCCATATGGTGGAGGTCTTATCTCTGCTGGTTACTGGTTACTCCACTCTAGCCCATATGGTGGAGGTATTATCTCTGCTGGTTACTGGTTACTGGTTACTCCACTCTAGCCCATATGGTGGAGGTCTTATCTCTGCTGGTTACTCCACTCTAGCCCATATGGTGGAGGTATTATCTCTGCTGGTTACTGGTTACTGGTTACTCCACTCTAGCCCATATGGTGGAGGTCTTATCTCTGCTGGCTACTCCACTCTAGCCCATATGGTGGAGGTATTATCTCTGCTGGTTACTGGTTACTGGTTACTCCACTCTAGTCCATATGGTGGAGGTCTTATCTCTGCTGGCTACTCCACTCTAGCCCATATGGTGGAGGTCTTATCTCTGCTGGTTACTGGCTACTCCACTCTAGCCCATATGGTGGAGGTCTTATCTCTGCTGGTTACTGGTTACTCCACTCTAGCCCATATGGTGGAGGTATTATCTCTGCTGGTTACTGGTTACTGGTTACTCCACTCTAGCCCATATGGTGGAGGTCTTATCTCTGCTGGTTACTCCACTCTAGCCCATATGGTGGAGGTATTATCTCTGCTGGTTACTGGTTACTGGTTACTCCACTCTAGCCCATATGGTGGAGGTCTTATCTCTGCTGGCTACTCCACTCTAGCCCATATGGTGGAGGTATTATCTCTGCTGGTTACTGGTTACTGGTTACTCCACTCTAGTCCATATGGTGGAGGTCTTATCTCTGCTGGCTACTCCACTCTAGCCCATATGGTGGAGGTCGTATCTCTGCTGGTTACTGGCTACTCCACTCTAGCCCATATGGTGGAGGTCTTATCTCTGCTGGTTACTGGTTACTCCACTCTAGCCCATATGGTGGAGGTCTTATCTCTACTGCTTACTGGTTACTCCACTCTAGCCCATATGGTGGAGGTCTTATCTCTACTGCTTACTGGTTACTCCACTCTAGCCCATATGGTGGAGGTATTATCTCTGCTGGTTACTCCACTCTAGCCCATATGGTGGAGGTCTTATCTCTGCTGGTTACTGGTTACTGGTTACTCCACTCTAGTCTATGGTGGAGGTCTTATCTCTGCTGGCTACTCCACTCTAGCCCATATGGTGGAGGTCTTATCTCTGCTGGTTACTGGTTACTCCACTCTAGCCCATATGGTGGAGGTATTATCTCTGCTGGTTACTGGTTACTGGTTACTCCACTCTAGTCTATGGTGGAGGTCTTATCTCTGCTGGCTACTCCACTCTAGCCCATATGGTGGAGGTCTTATCTCTGCTGGTTACTGGCTACTCCACTCTAGCCCATATGGTGGAGGTATTATCTCTGCTGGTTACTGGTTACTGGTTACTCCACTCTAGTCTATGGTGGAGGTCTTATCTCTGCTGGCTACTCCACTCTAGCCCATATGGTGGAGGTCTTATCTCTGCTGGTTACTGGTTACTCCACTCTAGCCCATATGGTGGAGGTCTTATCTCTACTGCTTACTGGTTACTCCACTCTAGCCCATATGGTGGAGGTCTTATCTCTACTGCTTACTGGTTACTCCACTCTAGCCCATATGGTGGAGGTCTTATCTCTACTGCTTACTGGTTACTCCACTCTAGCCCATATGGTGGAGGTCTTATCTCTACTGCTTACTGGTTACTCCACTCTAGCCCATATGGTGGAGGTCTTATCTCTGCTGGTTACTCCACTCTAGCCCATATGGTGGAGGTCTTATCTCTGCTGCTCACTGGTTACTCCACTCTAGTCCATATGGTGGAGGTCTTATCTCGGCTGGTTACTGGTTACTCCACTCTAGTCCATATGGTGGAGGTCTTATCTCTGCTGGTTACTCCACTCTAGCCCATATGGTGGAGGTCTTATCTCTGCTGCTCACTGGTTACTCCACTCTAGTCCATATGGTGGAGGTCTTATCTCGGCTGGTTACTGGTTACTCCACTCTAGTCCATATGGTGGAGGTCTTATCTCGGCTGGTTACTGGTTACTCCACTCTAGTCCATATGGTGGAGGTCTTATCTCTGCTGGTTACTCCACTCTAGTCCATATGGTGGATGTCTTATCTCTGCTGCTTACTGGTTACTCCACTCTAGTCCATATGGTGGATGTCTTATCTCTGCTGCTTACTGGTTACTCCACTCTAGTCAATATGGTGGATGTCTTATCTCTGCTGCTTACTGGTTACTCCACTCTAGTCCATATGGTGGAGGTCTTATCTCTGCTGCTTACTGGTTACTAAACTCTAGCCCATATGGTGGAGGTCTTATCTCTGCTGGTTACTCCACTCTAGCCCATATGGTGGAGGTCTTATCTCTGCTGGTTACTCCACTCTAGTCCATATGGTGGAGGTCTTATCTCTGCTGGTTACTCCACTCTAGCCCATATGGTGGAGGTATTATCTCTGCTGGTTACTCCACTCTAGCCCATATGGTGGAGGTCTTATCTCTGCTGGTTACTCCACTCTAGCCCATATGGTGGAGGTCTTATCTCTGCTGGTTACTCCACTCTAGCCCATATGGTGGACTCTTATCTCTGCTGGTTACTCCACTCTAGCCCATATGGTGGAGGTCTTATCTCTGCTGGTTACTCCACTCTAGCCCATATGGTGGAGGTCTTATCTCTGCTGGTTACTCCACTCTAGCCCATATGGTGGAGGTCTTATCTCTACTGCTTACTGGTTACTCCACTCTAGCCCATATGGTGGAGGTCTTATCTCTGCTGGTTACTCAACTCTAGCCCATATGGTGGAGGTCTTATCTCTACTGCTTACTGGTTACTCCACTCTAGCCCATATGGTGGAGGTATTATCTCTGCTGGTTACTCCACTCTAGCCCATATGGTGGAGGTATTATCTCTGCTGGTTACTGGTTACTGGTTACTCCATTCTAGCCCATATGGTGGAGGTCTTATCTCTGCTGGTTACTCCACTCTAGCCCATATGGTGGAGGTCTTATCTCTGCTGGTTACTCCACTCTAGCCCATATGGTGGCGGTATTATCTCTGCTGGTTACTGGTTACTGGTTACTCCATTCTAGCCCATATGGTGGAGGTCTTATCTCTGCTGGTTACTCCACTCTAGCCCATATGGTGGAGGTCTTATCTCTGCTGGTTACTCCAACCTAGCCCATATGGTGGAGGTCTTATCTCTACTGCTTACTGGTTACTAAACTCTAGCCCATATGGTGGAGGTCTTATCTCTGCTGGTTACTCCACTCTAGCCCATATGGTGGAGGTATTATCTCTGCTGGTTACTGGTTACTGGTTACTCCACTCTAGCCCATAAGGTGGAGGTCTAATCTCTACTGGTTACTCCACTCTAGCCCATAAGGTGGAGTTCATTTCTCTGCTGGTTACTGGTTACTCCACTCTAGCCCAGAAGATGGAGTTCATTTCTCTGCTGGTTACTGGTTACTACACTCTAGCCCATAAGGTGGAGGTCTTATCTCTGCTGTTTCCTGTACATCTGTGTCCTCTGTGTTCATAGTGTGCTCTGAACACCTCCCCGCTGTTCTGCAAGAGGAGAGAAGAGGGGGAGAGGTGGGAGAGGGGAGGAGATGGGAGAAGAGGAGGAGAGGAGAAGAGTGGGAGGAGAGGAGAAGAGTGGGAGGAGAGGAGAAAAGTGGGAGAAGAGGAGAAGAGTGGGAGAGAGAAGAGGGGGAGAAGAGGAGTAGAGTGGGAGAGAGGAGGAGTAGGATAGTGGAGAAGAGGAGGAGGAGGATAGTGGAGAAGAGGAGGAGGAGGATAGTGGAGAAGAGGAGTAGAGTGGGAGAGAGAAGAGGGGGAGAGAGGAGGAGGAGGATAGTGGAGAAGAGGAGGAGAGAGGAGGAGGAGGATAGTGGAGAAGAGGAGGAGGAGGATAGTGGAGAAGAGGAGTAGAGTGGGAGAGAGAAGAGGAGGAGAGAGGAGGAGGAGGATAGTGGAGAAGAGGAGGAGGAGGATAGTGGAGTAGAGTGGGAGAGAGGAGGAGTAGGATAGTGGAGAAGAGGAGGAGGAGAATAGTGGAGAAGAGGAGGAGAGAAGAGGAAACAAATCAATGTGTCTGCTGAACACGTCCAGGCTAGGAGCACAGCAGAGCCACAGCAGGGGACACAGCAGGGGGCACAGCTGGGAGTACAGCAGGGGGCACTGATCAGTAGTAGAGAGGGCCCTTGTCCAAATGTGTGTACTAAATATGTACAGTAGAAGGTGGCCATTTGGGATGCATCCCCTCCCTCCGCTTATTAACAGGGTTAAGGTGTCCACACAGCCAACTATATATTTTACTGTGCTAGTTTACAGGGTTAAGGTGTCCACACAGCAAACGATATATTTGTAACGTTCTGACCATCGTTCGTGTGTGTTTTCCTTGTTTTAGTGTTGGTCAGGACGTGAGCTGGGTGGGCATTCTGTGTTTGGATGTCTTGTTTGTCTATTTCTATGTCTGGCCTGATATGGTTCTCAATCAGAGGCAGGTGTTAGTCATTGTCTCTGATTGGGAACCATATTTAGGTAGCCTGGGTTTCACTGTGTGTTTGTGGGTGATTGTCCTTGTTCCTGTCTGTGTTACTTTGCACCAGTATTAGGCTGTTTCGGTTTTCGTGTTACGTTTATTGTTTTTTATTTGATTCGTGTTTACTTTGTTTCATTAAACATGGATCGCAATAGCAACGCCGCATTTTGGTCTGACTCTCCTTCACCTATAGAAAACCGTTACAGAATCACCCACCACAACAGGGCCAAGCGGCGTGGTGAAAGGCAGCAGGAGCAGCGTAAAGAGGAATGGACATGGGAGGACGTTTTGGACGGCATGGGTTGTTACACTTGGGAGGAGATACTGGCTGGAAGAGATCGCCTCCCATGGGAACAGGTGGAGGCACTTAGGAGAGCAGAGGCAGCCGGAGAGAGGAGCCGGCGATACGAGGGAACAAGGTTGGCAAGGAAGCCCGGGAGTCAGCCCCAAAAATGTATTGGGGGGGGGGGTGGCTCACAGGGAGTATGGCTACGCCAGGTAGGAGACCTGCGCAAACTCCCTGTGCTTACCGGGCGGTACATTCCAGCTCCGCGTATCGGCCGGGACAGCGTGAGCATCGAGCCAAGTGCCATGAAGCCGGCTCTACGCATCTGGTCTCCAGTGCGTCTCCTTGGGCCGGCTTACATGGCACCAGCCTTGCGCTCGGTGTCTCTGGTTCGCCTGCATAGCCCAGTGCGGGCTATTCCACCTTGCCGCACTGGCAGGGCGACCGGGAGCATTCAACCAGGTAAGGTTGGGCAGGCTTGGTGCTCAAGAGCTCCAGTGCGCCTGCACGGTCCGGTCTATCCAGTACCACCTCCACGCATCAGCCCTCCGGTGGCAGCTCCCCGCACCAGGCTTCCTGTGCGTGTTCTCGGCCCAGTACCACCAGTGCCAGCACCACGCATCAGGCCTACAGTGCGCCTCGCCTGTCCAGCGCTGCCAGAGCCTTCCTCCACTCCAGCACTGCCGGAGTCTCACACCTATCTAGCGCTGCCAGAGCCTTCCTCTTCTACAGCGCTGCCGGAGTCTCCCGCCTGTTCAGCGCAGTCGGAGCCTTCCTCCTCTCCAGCGCTGCCGGAGTCTCCCGCCTGTTTAGCGCTGCCAGAGCCTTCCGCCTCTACAGCGCTGCCGGAGTCTCCCGCCTGTTCAGAACTGCCAGTCTGCATAGAACTGCCAGTCTGCAAGGAGCTGCCAGTCTGCAAGGAGCTGCCAGTCTGCAAGGAGCTGCCAGTCTGCAAGGAGCTGCCAGATCTGCCAGTCTGCAGGATGCCGCCAGAGCTGCCAGTCTGCAAGGAGCCGCCAGAGCTGCCAGTCTGCAAGGAGCCGCCAGAGCTGCCAGTCCGTATGGAGCAGCCAGAGCCGCCAGTCAGCATGGAGCAGCCAGAGCCGCCAGTCAGCATGGAGCAGCCAGAGCCGCCAATCAGCATGGAGCAGCCAGAGCCGCCAATCAGCATGGAGCAGCCAGAGCCGCCAATCAGCATGGAGCAGCCAGAGTCGCCAGTCAGCCAGGATCTTCCAGATCCGCCAGTCAGCCAGGATCCGCCAGTCAGCTGGGATCTGCCAGAACTGCCAGTCAGCCAGGATCTGCCAGAACTGCCAGCCAGCCGGGATCTGCCAGAGCCAACTACCTGCCTGGGCTTCCTCTCAGTGCTGAGCTTCCTCTCAGTGCTGAGCTTCCTCTCAGTGCTGAGCTTCCTCTCAGTGCCGAGCTTCCTCTCAGTCCCGAGCTACCCCTCAGTCCCAAGCTTCCAATCAGTCCCGAGCTTCCCCTCAGTCCCGAGCTTCCCCTCAGTCCCGAGCTACCCCTCAGTCCCGAGCTACCCCTCAGTCCTGAGCTACCTCAGTCCCGAGCTGCCCCTCAATCCAGTGGGGCCCTTGGTGAGGACTACTAGGCCAAGGTCGGCGGCGAGGGTCGCCTATCTAAGGACGCTAAGGAGGTGGACTAAGACTATTATGGAGTGGGGTCCACGTCCAGCGCCAGAGCCGCCACCGCGGACAGATGCCCACCCACACCCTCCCCTATAGGTTTAGGTTGTGCGTTCGGAGTCCGCACCTTGGAGAGGGGGTACTGTCACGTTCTGACCATCGTTCGTGTGTGTTTTCCTTGTTTTAGTGTTGGTCAGGACGTGAGCTGGGTGGGCATTCTATGTTGGATGTCTTGTTTGTCTATTTCTATGTCTGGCCTGATATGGTTCTCAATCAGAGGCAGGTGTTAGTCATTGTCTCTGGTTGGGAACCATATTTAGGTCGCCTGGGTTTCACTGTGTGTTTGTGGGTGATTGTCCTTGTTCCTGTCTGTGTTACTTTGCACCAGTATTAGGCTGTTTCGGTTTTCGTGTTACGTTTATTGTTTTTAATTTGATTCGTGTTTACTTTGTTTCATTAAACATGGATCGCAATAGCAACGCCGCATTTTGGTCTGACTCTCCTTCACCTATAGAAAACCGTTACACTATTTTACTGTGCTAGTTTACAGGGTTAGGGTCCCCACACAGCAAAATATAAATTGTACAGCGCTAGTTTACAGGGTTAGGGTCCCCACACAGCAAAATATCAATTGTACAGTGCTAGTTTACAGGGTTAGGGTCCCCACACAGCAACATATCAATTGTACAGTGATAGTTTACAGGGTTAGGGTCCCCACACAGCAAAATATAAATTGTACAGCGCTAGTTTACAGGGTTAGGGTCCCCACACAGCAAAATATCAATTGTACAGTGATAGTTTACAGGGTTAGGGTCCCCACACAACAAAATATAAATTGTACAGTGCTAGTTTACAGGGTTAGGGTCCCCACACAGCAACATATCCATGTTACAGTGATAGTTTACAGGGTTAGGGTCCCCACACAGCAACATATCAATTGTACAGTGCTAGTTTACAGGGTTAGGGTCCCCACACAGCAACATATCAATTGTACAGTGCTAGTTTACAGGGTTAGGGTCCCCACACAGCCACATATCCATGTTACAGTCCTCCTTTCCCTTCCCCGAACTCTGTAAACCGCCCTACACGATCAGTGAACCAACAGCATGTCCTATTTGTTGACTCCCAGACTCATGGATAGAAAGTATGGAGGATAGCATAAGGTAACCAGTCCATCCATAATAATACAATCCACACTCAAAAGGCCATTAATAGAATGTGTTTAATTTTGGAGGCTAGACTGATTATGCACCTGTTTTCCTACCGTGTGTAATATGCAGTAGGCTATTGGGCTATTTATTGTATAACGCCACAATCGTTATTTTAATTCCGTTTTAATTCCATTGTGTTCACAGGTCTCATAACTCTAATATGTCTATGGTTGTTTTGAAGGATTCATCACCTTTAGAAAGCACGGTCCGTTTCGCTGTGTTTGGCTTTAAAACAACATCCACAACGAGCAGGTTTTTCCACTCACACTTCCGTGTTTCTACACCGTGTGGGTGATCCAATGTCTCGTTATTATTTTTTTCTTATTGTATGTTTGTATATATAATAATAATTATTATTTTTTTTTTGTTACGCTCGTCTGTTACTGTCACTTTGTCCTATCGTTGTCTAATATCTTTTCACTTTTGTTTTGAATGTTCTTAATTGGAAAATGCTAAAATAAATATTCAATTTTTAAATTTTTTTTTAAACTAATGTACCTCTTGTCAGTGTCCTTGTCTTTTTCCTGCAGCTCGCTAATTCTACGTTTTTTGCATTAGCCAGCCCACAGCCCAGCCCACAGTCCAGCCCACAGCCCAGCCCAGCCCACAACCCAGCCCACAGCCCAGCCCAGCCCACAGCCCAGCCCAGCCCACAGCCCAGCCCAGCCCACAGCCCAGCCAAGCCCACAGCCCAGCCCACAGCCCAGCCCACAGCCCAGCCCAGCCCACAGCCCAGCCCACAGCCCAGCCCAGCCCACAGCCCAGCCCAGCCCACAGCCCAGCCCAGCCTGGGGAGAATTCATTGTGTGGATTGCTCACACGTTCAGAAGAACAGGAAAGGCCCTGTTGAGAGTAGACTAAAGCATCTCCACCACAATGTCTTGCAGTCGAAGATACAGCATCCCACAGAGTAGGTGTAACGGTATAACTTTAGTCCGTCCCCTCGCCCATACCCGGGCGCGAACCAGGGACCCTCCGTTACCCATCGCTCCACAAAACGCCACGACCATTTGCAGAGCAAAGGGGAACAACTACTTCAAGGTCTCAGAGCGAGTGACGTCACCAATCGAAACGCTATTAGCGCGACCACCACTAACCACCGCTAGCTATTTCACATCGGTTACATAGGTTTAGAAAGCACCCTATTGAAATGCCAATATTGTAATTGTCACACAAAAAAAAGTAGTAACCACCAATAACTTCCTCTATTCTATCCCGAGTGTGATTTGATTGTGTGTAAAAAAAAAAAGAGAGGGAATCATGTTTGAGTTGATTCAAAAATGCCTCTACTTTTACCCTTTTGACTGTGGAATAGATTCATTTATTTAAAAAAACAAACAATTGCAGCCTTCGATGAAGGCGCCGTTCTGAAATAATCATCACCGCGCGGTGATGTGAGCAAAGGAAAAGGTCAGGGGAAATAAAAGAGAGAAGAGCAGAAAAAAATACTTTTGGAAGATTTAGACTTAGATAACAATGTTATAACATTGAAAAATCTTCACAGGAAGATTCCAGAAATATCTCCGTCCCAAACGGCAGCCTTTTAACCTTTTGGGCCAAGGTCCAAGGTGGTGCACTGTATAGGGAATAGGGTGCCATTTTGGGAAGCACCCTAATTGAATAACCAGAGCATACAGGCTGCCTGCAGTGCTGAGGGGACATTCCTATAGATGTGTCACATATAGATAGGTTACATTCCTATAGATGTGTCACATATAGATAGATTACATTCCTATAGATATGTTACATATAGATAGATTACATTCCTATAGATATGTTACATACAGATATATTACATTTCTATAGATATGTTACATATAGATAGATTACATTCCTATAGATATGTTACATATAGATAGATTACATTCCTATAGATATGTTACATACAGATATATTACATTTCTATAGATATGTTACATATAGATAGGTTACGTTCGTATAAATAAGTTACATACAGTGGGGCAAAAACATATTTAGTCAGCCACCAATTGTGCAAGTTCTCCCACTTAAAAAGATGTTCGAGGCCTGTAATTGACATCATAGGTACACTTCAACTATGACAGACAATGAGAAAAAAAAATGCAGAAAATCACATTGTAGGATTTTTAATGAATTTATTTGCAAATTATGGTGGAAAATAAGTATTTGGTCAATAACAAAACTTTATCTCAATACTTTGTTATATACCCTTTGTTGGCAATGACAGAGGTCAAATGTTTTCTGTAAGTCTTCACAAGGTTTTCACACACTGTTGCTGGTATTTTGGCCCATTCCTCCATGCAGATCTCCTCTAGAGCAGTTATGTTTTGGGGCTGTTGCTGGGCAACACGGACTTTCAACTCCCTCCAAAGATGAACTAAATACTTTTTTTGCCCCACTGTACAGATAGGTTTACATTCCTATAGATATGTTACATACAGATAGATTACATTCCTATAGATATGATACATACAGATAGATTACATTTCTATAGATATGTTACATACAGATAGATTACATTCCTATAGATATGTTACATATAGATAGATTACATTCCTATAGATATGTTACATACAGATAGATTACATTCCTATAGATATGATACATAGAGATAGATTACATTCCTATAGATATGTTACATACAGATAGATTACATTCCTATAGATATGATACATAGAGATAGATTACATTCCTATAGATATGTTACATACAGATAGATTACATTCCTATAGATATGTTACATATAGATAGGTTACACCACAGACCTCATCCATATTTCCACGTAGCAAATTGAGGCCATCCTGCTTCCATCCTGCTTAGCTAAATACACATATAACGTTCCTCCTCTCTAGTGACAGCAAGATTTCCACCGAAGAAACAATCTACAATATCTTTATGTTTATGTTTTATAAGCATTTTATTTGATCGCTGTATCCTGTAAATATGGCAATCTTTGATTTGTTTTTCTTCCCCCTTAACGGAGACGCTGAGAGTTCAAGAAGTAAATGGAAACGTAAAAAAAAAAAAAAAAAAATGAAACGAGAACAACGTTGGCGTCTACGCATAAAACACAAGAACAAATACTGACTGAGGAAAGAACCAAAGGGGAGAGACAGATACAAGGGAGGTACTCAGGAAGATGATGGAAGCCAGGTGAGTCTCATGATGACGTGCAGGTGTGTGTAATGATGAATCCCAGGACCGGTGGTTAGTTTACCTGCGACGTCGAACGCCCGGAGGGGAGGAGACGTACCGGCTTTATCTGTTCATCTCACACTCTTTTTTCTCTTTCTGTACTCCCTTCAGTTTCACAACTGAAAGTAGATTGTACGTGTGATTATACTTTCATATTTAATTACATTTTGTCTCCTGGTACAGGAATAGACACCCTGTGTGTGTGTGTGTGTGTGTGTGTGTGTGTGTGTGTGTGTGTGTGTGTGTGTGTGTGTGTGTGTGTGTGTGTGTGTGTGTGAGAGAGACACCAACAGGTGTTAATGAAGCAGTTACAGTAGACAGAAGTGACAGAGAATCTGCTGACGTCTCACCTTTCTAACTAATAGTTCAATTAGCGCTGTGTCACGTAACGAGACAGGCAGCTTTCCCCCGTCTCTGTCTTCTAGCGGGTAGAGAAAGAAAGAGGAAGTAATTGATCTATTTTCAGAGGGACCTATTTTTAAATGAAGTGTGTGTGTGAGTGAGTGTGTGTGTGTGTGCGTGTGTGTGCGTGCGTGCGTGCGTGTGTGTGTGTGTGTGTGTTTAATAGACCAAACAAGTATTACTCTTTGCTTTAATAGTCTCTTATATTGGATAGTACCTTTTTAATATGTCCAAGGATGTAACAGATAGTCTCGTTGTTGTTGTTGTTGTTGTTGTTGTTGTTGTTACTGAAACTGTGAAGAACAATGAAAGACAATAGCTACCTATACCCCATAGATTGTGGTCAAAAAGTACTGCACTACAGGGGAATAGTTTACCAATGGGACGCAGCCTCTTGTGACTCGTGTGTTTCTGCAACTGACCTAAAAAGTAGAAAAGTGCACCAGTATAAATAACAGATATGCCATCCTGTATTCCATCCACACGTTTGCCTTGTGTCTCAAATGCCCACCCCCCACCCCCCCTCCCTCCCCCCATAGTGCACTACTTTACTTTTGACCAGAGTCCATAGGGTCAGAGTAGTGCTCTATAAATAGAATAGCTCAGCCTATATATTTGGTTGAACAACAAACATGAATAGCTGGTTCATCCCATGGAAAGTAAGACCAGAAGAGAGCCGACCAGGAAGTTGATAGTTGGAACGCTGACTCCTGCTTTCTACTCTTCTACAGAAAATATAAGGCGTTTTAAATAATGCATGAAGCAATTTATTCTCTCGCTCTCTCTGGGGGGAGGGAGGGGGGGCATGAACGCACACCCAGGCCTCTGAAATTAAGAGGTATCACTCAGATCTCTACTCTCGCGCAGAGGTCACTATCTCATTCACCCGTAGTGAAATGAAGATATCCCAGTTGTAATGACATCCCATAGACCAAAGACGGTCCATTATGGTATGTAAATGTGCTAATTGCAAATCCCTGACTCTCCTGACCCACAGGTTGACCTCTGGGTTGTCGCACAAAACACTTCCCATCTCTACAGACAAGCCCTTCCCATCACATCTATACAGACAAGCCCATCCCATCACATCTATACAGACAAGCCCTTCCCGTCACATCTATACAGACAAGCCCCTCCCATCACATCTATACAGACAAGCCCCTCCCATCACATCTATATAGACAAGCCCCTCCCATCACATCTATACAGACAAGCCCCTCCCATCACATCTATATAGACAAGCCCTTCCCATCACATCTATACAGACAAGCCCCTCCCATCACATCTATACAGACAAGCCCCTCTCATCACATCTATATAGACAAGCCCTTCCCATCACATCTATACAGACAAGCCCCTCCCATCACATCTATACAGACAAGCCCCTCCCATCACATCTATACAGACAAGCCCCTCTTGTCACATCTATACAGACAAGCCCCTCCCATCACATCTATACAGACAAGCCCTTCCCATCACATCTATACAGACAAGCCCCTCCCATCACATCTATACAGACAAGCCCCTCCCATCACATCTATACAGACAAGCCCCTCCCATCACATCTATATAGACAAGCCCTTCCCATCACATCTATACAGACAAGCCCCTCCCATCACATCTATACAGACAAGCCCCTCCCATCACATCTATATAGACAATCCCTTCCCATCACATCTATACAGACAAGCCCCTCCCATCACATCTATACAGACAAGCCCCTCCAATCACATCTATATAGACAAGCCCTTCCCATCACATCTATACAGACAAGCCCCTCCCATCACATCTATACAGACAAGCCCTTCCCATCACATCTTTACAGACAAGCCCCTCCCATCACATCTATACAGACATGCCCCTCCCATCACATCTATACAGACAAGCCCATCCCTTCACATCTATACAGGCAAGCCCCTCCCGTCACATGTATACAGACCTTCCCAGATATAGGTATAGAAGTTGGTATGATAGCGATAAACAGTAGGTAAGATATTATTATAATTAAAACCATCGGAAATGTTTTGACAACAAATATACAGAGTCTATTTTCACAGGTTTATCATTAAAAAATAACGGTACTATTTTGTAGTAAGTCTACAACCTTGGTCTTATTTGTATTGTATCAAAACTATGTTTTAAAACGTGTAGATGCTCTGTGGCCACGCAGCCATAATGCCGCTTTTAGTTATGGGCAACTCCTCCTCGTATTCGCCTCGCTAGATTCTCCTCGCTAGATTCGCCTCGCTAGATTCGCCTCGCTAGGTTCGCCTCGCTAGATTCGCCTCGCTAGGTTCGCCTCGCTAGATTCGCCTCGCTAGGTTCGCCTCGCTAGGTTCGCCTCGCTAGGTTCGCCTCGCTAGGTTCGCCTCGCCAGGTTCGCCTCGCCAGGTTCGCCTCGCCAGGTTCGCCTCGCCAGGTTCGCCTCGCCAGGTTCGCCTCGCCAGGTTCGCCTCGCCAGGTTCGCCTCGTTAGGTTCACCTCGCTAGATTCGCCTCGCTAGGTTCGCCTTGCTAGATTCGCCTTGCTAGATGCGTTATATTTAGGCCGTGTAGTGTAGATTGAGGCCTGGACCTGCCCTGGATCACATCCCACCCACACCTTTCTTCCTTGGCTCAGCTCAGACCACTATCTCAACACCCAATAAAATCATCTCTCTCTCTCGTGTGTGTGTCTCTCTCTCTCTCTCTCTCCTTCTCTCTCTCTCTCTCTCATATATTCTCTCTCTCTCTCTCTCTCTCTCATTTATCACAATGTTAAAGTTGCAGGAAATACACAAGTCTTTAAATCAACCGTATACATAGTACATGTAAAATATATCTAGCATCTACAGTCATCGGTCTCAGGTAGATTTAGATTCATGAAATATTTCATTTTCTTATGTAGGAAAGTTTTCTCTCTCTCTCTCTCTATCTCTCTCTCAATTCAATTCAATTCAAGAGGCTTTATTGACATGGGAAACGTGTTAACATTGCCAAAGCAAGTGAGGTAGATAATATTCAAAAGTGAAATAAACAATAAAAATTAAATAAAGACATTACAAATGTCATATTATGTATATAGAGTGTTGTAACGATGTACAAATGGTTAAAGTACACAACGGAAAATAAATCAACATAAATATGGGTTGTATTTACAATGGTGTTTGTTCTTCACTTGTTGCCCTTTTCTCGTGGCAACAGGTCACAAGTCTTGCTGCTGTGATGGCACACTGTGGAATTTCACCCAGTAGATATGGGAGTTTATCAAAATTGGATTTGTTTTCAAATTCTTTGTGGATCTGTGTAATGTCTCTCTGTCTCTCTCTGTCTCTGTCTCTTTCTCTCACCCCATTATCTCCCCCTCTCTCTCTCTCTCTCTCTCTCTCTCTCTCTCTCTCTCTCTCTCTCTCTCTCATAGCAACTAACTAGTGACCCGCACAATGTATCTAAGACTGAGAGGGATTCTCTATAGTCAGAGGAGTTAGTGCACAGAGACTACGATAAAAAATAATAACTATTTCTAGCAGTAACAATCATTAAAAGCGTAAATTAATCTTGCTGTTCTCTCTCTTTTCTGTCTCCTCCTCTCCACTGAGGATGGTATCTATTCCGAGATTATTTATATGTCCAAGAAAAAGGAGTAGGATGCTCTTGCCTCTGAATTCCATATTTATTCATTTTATTTTCTGTGTATTTTGGGGATGTTAAGTAACAGCCTAATAAAGGAATATATTTTGAAATCTGTTTTAGAATAAATTACATTTAATAAGAAAAAGGAGTAGTCTGTTCTGTACTTGAAACTAAATAATACATATGTTTGGTCCTGGGGTGGCATGACACATTTCTTCAGCCACTTTAGGAAGTGGAAACGCTGTTGTGCCCTCTTGACGAGAGTGGTTGTGTTGTTGGTCCATGCCAAGTCCTCGGTGATGTGGACGCTGAGGAACCTAAAACTGCTGACTGTCGCTACTGCAGTCCTGTTGATGTGGATCAGGGCATGTTCCCTCCTCTGCTTCCTGAAGCCAACAATCAACTCCTTTGTTTGTTTTGCTGACGTAGAGGGAAAGGTTGTTGTCCTAGCACCACAATGCCAGTTCACTTACCTCCTTCCTATAGGCTGACTGGTCATATGGTTAATTATCAGGCCTTGTGGTGTCGTCAGCAAACTTGATGATGGAGTTGATGCCGTGCAAAGCCAAGCAGTCGTGGGTGAACAGGGAGTACAGCAGAGGACTGAGGACACACCCCTGAGGAGCCCCTGTGTTAAGAGTCACTGTGAAGGAGGTGTTGTTGCCAATCCTCACAGCCACAGTTTTCTGCCTGTATAGGAAGTCCAGGATCCAGTTGCGGAGGGTAGTGCTCCGAGCTTGTTGTCGAGCTGGAAATGACGTCTTCCCATGGAGCTGTTTGAGTGGGTCCAGTGTGAAAGAAGTTGACATGTATCTCTCAGTATCCGCGGATTTTCACCAGTCTGTTTCCCCATTCAAATGTCTGAATACTGAGAAGCCTTGTGTCCTTACAATCCATGCTCTTGAGAAGGCGTCTCAAATGACACCCTATTCCCTTGTAAAAAAGTAGTGCACTATATAGGGGATAGGGTGCCTTTACAGATGCCTTCTCAAGAGCATGGATTGTAAGGAGACAAGGCGTCTCAGTATTCAGACATAGGGCTTGTCAGGCCACATCTAACAGTAGAAGAAAAAAATGGTTTTTTTTACACTTATATACAAAATGCCACACAAAGCCCAAACACTGCCAACTTTTCTGAGAGGGTTGAGATAACTTTGTAACCTGTAATGGATGAAGGAAGGTATTGAAACTCGTAGCACAGGGCTCTTAAATATGATTTTCAGCTGGCCCCGGTCAAAAGGGTCACAGGACTTTCTAAGTTGGGGGTAGAAAAAAAAAGAATCAATTTGACTTGTCATTCAGGTCACTCTCTTTTTCTCTGACTAGGTGAAACTTTAGCAACTGCTCACGTTCTGACCTTTCCATTCTGGAAAGACTTCGACTGTGTCCCATTTGACACTCTATTCATCCTGTAGTGCACTACTTTTCACCAGGGCCCAATATAGGGAATAGGGTGCCATTGGGATACATCCCATTTAACAATATAGCCTACAGAGGTAGAATACTTCACAGCACCAGAGAGAGGACCAGACTGCTTTGAATCAGAGTAGCCTATCGTCTTTTATAGCAGAAAGCATATGATTGTTTGATTAACATGATCCTGATATATAGAAGACATAAGATCTATGTTGAACAACTGTAAATTACATTTAATTCAAATTGTATCGGTCGCTTACACATATTTATCAGATCGGCACGTGTGCTCCCTCTCTGGCCTCTAGGTCACCAGGCTGCTAGTTACCGTCGTTACGTGCACCTGCGCGTCGTCAGACTCACCTGGACTCCATCAGCTCCTTGATTACCTGCCCTTTATGTCCCTCCCTTTGGGGTTTTCTTCCCCAGTCCTCATTGTTTCTGTGTTAGTGCGCTGTTTTGTGTTTCTTGTTGTGTTTATTTATTAAATGTCACTCACTTGCTTCCCGACTCTCAGCGTACATCCACAGATGCTACCGCGGTTGTAGCGAAATGCTTGTGTTTCTAGCTTCGACAGTGCAGTAATATCTAGCATTTCGCTATGTGTACAGTTGAAGTTGGAGGTTTACATACACTTAGGCTGGAGTCATTAAAACTCGTTTTTCAACCACTCCACAAATTTCTTGTTAACAAACTATAGTTTTGGCAAGTCGGTTAGGTCATTTTTCCAACAATTGTTTACAGACAGATTATTTCCCTTATAATTCACTGTATCACAATTCCAGTGGATCAGAGGTTTACATACACTAAGTTGACTGTGACTAAAAAGCTTGAAAAATTCCAGAAAATGATGTCGTGGCTTTGGAAGCTTCTGATAGGCTAATTGACATCATTTGAGTCAATTGGAGGTGTACCTGTGGATGTATTTCAAGGCCAACCTTCAAACTCAGTGCCTCTTCGCTTGACATCATGGGAAAATCAAAAGATATCAGCCAAGACCTCAGAAAAAAATGGTAGACCTTCACAAGTCTGGTTCATCCTTGGGAGCCAATTCCAAACGCTTGAAGGTACCACGTTCAACTGTAGAAACAATAGTACACAAGTATAAACACCATGGGACCATGCAGCCATCATACCGCTCAGGAAGGAGACGTGTTCTGTCTCCTAGAGATGAACGTACTTTGGTGCGAAAAGCGCAAATAAATCCCAGAACAACAGCAAAGGACCTTGTGAAGATGCTGGAAACAGGTACAAAAGTATCTATATCCACAGTAAAACAAGTCCTATATCGACATAACCTGAAATGCCGCACAGCAAGGACAAAGCCACTGCTCCGAAAGTGCCATACAAAAGCCGGGCTACAATTTGCAACTGCACATGGGGACAAAGATCGTACTTTTTGGAGAAATGACCTCTGGTTTGGGGAGGCAGCGTAGCCTAGTGGTTAGAGCGTTGGACTAGTAACCGGAAGGTTGCAAGTTCAAATCGCCGAGCTGACAAGGTACACATCTGTCGTTCTGCCCCTGAACAGGCAGTTAACCCACTGTTCCTAGGCCGTTATTGAAAATAAGAATTTGTTCTAACTGACTTGCCTAGTTAAATAAAGGTATAAATAAAAAAAACATAACTGTTAGGCCATAATGACAATTGTTACGTTTGGAGGAAAGCACATGGGTGGCAGCATCATGTTATGGGGTGCTTTGCTGCAGGAGGGACTGGTGCACTTCACAAAATAGATGGCATCATGAGGCAGTAAATTTGTATGGATATATTGAAGCAACATCTCAAGACATCAGTCAGGAAGTTAAAGCTTGGTCGCAAATGGGTCTTCCAAATGGACAATGACCCCAGGCATACTTCCAGAGTTGTGGCAAAATGTCTTCTGCACAACAAAGTCAAGGTATTGGAGTGGCCATCACAAAGCCCTGACCTCAATTCACCCAACTTATTGTAAGAAGCTTGTGGAAGGCTACCCGAAACGTTTGACCCAAAGGCAATGCTACCAAATACTAATTGAGTGTATGTAAACTTCACTGGGAATGTCATGAAAGAAATAAAAGCTGAAATAAATCATTCTCTCTACAATTATTCTGACATTTCACATTCTTAAAATAAAGTGGTGATCCTAACTGACCTGAGACAGGGAATTTTTACTAGGATTAAATGTCAGGAATCGTGAAAAAACTGAGTTTAAATGTATTTTGCTAAGGTGTATGTAAACTTCTGATTTCAACAGTTCGTAACCAATAATATTTTATTTGAAATAAATGTCATTTGCAGTTGTTTCACCAGAGATCTTATGTCCTTTATGTTACAGTATGTTCAGGTGTATATATGTTGTGCTGGAGGCGTCACAGACCCTGGTTTGAATCCAGGCTGTATCACAACCGACCGTGATTGGGAGTCCCCATAGGGCGGCGCACAATTGGCACAGCGTTGTCCGGGTTCTTAACTGGCTTGCCTAGTTAAATAAAGGTCAAATAAATCAAATATATATATGTATACATTTGCTTCGTGTGTTTAATCGTGCTTTTTATCTTCACATATCAAACCCCTCAGTTCTATTGTTCTGTTCCCTCCGCTCTGAACCTTTGAAAAAAATATATTTTACTTGTACTTGTGCATTCAAATTTGGAAACTCATTGGATGCTGTCAATCATGTCTGATCCCTGGTTCTGACCCTAGTATCTGAGCATGTCTCAGGTTGGACATCTGAGGATGTCTCTCTAATAGAGATCACTGTGACTAATCGAGATTTAGGGTCGTACAGCACCACTCCTACCCCCTGTTCACATCACATCAAACGCAGATAGAGGTTGTGTCACAAATAGCACACTATTGCGTACATAGTGCACTACTTTTAGCCAGAGCGTTAAAGGCCTTGGTCAAAAGTAGTGCACTATGTAGGGAATAGGTTTCCGTTTGTGACGCTCGGGGTGTCAGCAGGGATTAGGGCTGAGGAGGAGAGTCTTCTGTCTTGGTCAGAGTTGGCGTGATGCTCTCTCCAGCTCCTTTTGAAGTTAAGGATGACCATGCTCTGTGTTTTAAAATACATGAGGGTGAGTCTCGAATGGCTCGCTATTCCCTATATAGTGCTCTAGTTTTGAGCAGAGCCCTATTCCCTATATAGTGCTCTAGTTTTGAGCAGAGCCCTATTCCCTATATAGTGCTCTAGTTTTGAGCAGAGCCCTATTCCCTATATAGTGCTCTAGTTTTGAGCAGAGCCCTATTCCCTATATAGTGCTCTAGTTTTGAGCAGAGCCCTATTCCCTATATAGTGCTCTAGTTTTGAGCAGAGCCCTATTCCCTATATAGTGCTCTAGTTTTGAGCAGAGCCCTATTCCCTATATAGTGCTCTAGTTTTGAGCAGAGCCCTATCGTGCACTACATAGGAAATGGGACACCATTTGAGACAGAATCCAAAGCAAAAAAAAAAAAAGTTAGTAACTGACACTAAGATAAGACTCATGGCTTCCTTCAGTGTTTATTTTTTATTTTTTTCCTCACATAATCTCATCTCCACCCAGGTCGAGAGAGAGAGATCTGATTGAAGTTATTTTTTTTATTTTTAGTTGCTTCCTTTGAAGAAGGAATTTCTTCCCTTTCGTTCTTTTGAGAGAAGTGGGTGGCCCAGAGCTGACCTTTCATTTCTCATTTATTTGTTCTCCCATCGGCTTTTTAAAAAGTTACTCACACATGCCCCCCCCACTCCTCTCTCCCTCCTCTTCCCCCCTCCCTCTTCTCTCCCTCCTCTCCCTCCTCTCTCCCTTCTCTTCCCCCCCTCCCTCCTCTCTCCCTCCTCTTCCCTCCCTCCTACCCCCCTCCCTCCTCTCTCCCTCCTCTCTCCCTCCTCTCCCCCCTCATCTCCCCCCTCCTCCTCTCTCCCTCCTCTCCCTCCTCTCTCCTCATCTTCCCTCCCTCCTCATCCCTCCCTCCTCTCTCCCTCCTCTCCCCCCCCTCCTCTCTCCCTCCTCTCCCTCCTCTCTCCCTCCTCTTCCCCCCCTCCCTCCTCTCTCCCTCCTCTTCCCTCCCTCCTCTCTCCCTCCTCTCCCCCCCTCCCTCCTCTCTCCCTCCTCTTCCCTCCCTCCTCTCCCCCCCTCATCTCCCCCCTCCCTCCCTCTCTCCCTCCTCCTCCCTAATCTCTCCCTCCTCTTCCCCCCCTCCCTCCTCTCTCCCTCCTCTTCCCTCCCTCCTCTCTCCCTCCTCTCCCCCTGCCCCTCCATCCTCTCTCCCTCCCCCCTCCCTCCTCTTTCCCTCCTCTCCCCCTGCCCCTCCTCCTCTCTCCCCCTCCTCTCTCCCTCCTCTCCCTCCTCTTCCCTCCCTCCTCTCTCCCTCCTCTCCCCCCTCCCTCCTCTCTCCCTCCCCCCCTCCTCTCTCCCTCCTCTCCCTCCTCTCTCCCTCCCCCCTCTCTCCTCTCTCCCTCCTCTCCCTCCTCTCTCCCTCCTCTTCCCTCCCTCCTCTCTCCCTCCTCTCCCTCCTCTCTCCCTCCTCTTCCCTCCCTCCTCTTCCCTCCCTCCTCTCTCCCTCCTCTCCCCCCCTCCCTCCTCTCTCCCTCCTCTCCCTCCTCTCATCCCCTCCCTCCCTTCCTCCCTCTCTCCCTCCCCTCCTCCACCTTTCATTTCTCATTTATTTGTTCTCCCATCTGCTTTTTAAAAAGTTACTCACACTTGCCCCCTCCCCCTCTCTCCCTTCCCTCCCTCCTCTTCCTCTTCTCCCTCTCTCCCTCCTCTTCCCCCCCTCCCTCCTCTCTCCCTCCTCTTCCCCTCCCTCCTCTCCCCCCCATATCCCCCCTCCCTCCCTCCCTTCCTCCCTCCCTCCTTCCTTCCCCCCTCCATCCTCTTCCTCTTCCCTCCCTCCTCTCTCCCTCCCCTGCCCCTCCCTCCTCTCTCCCTCCCCCCTCCCTCCCTCTTTCCTCCTCTCCCCCTGCCCCTCCCCTCCTCTCTCCTCCCCCCTCCTCTCCTCCTCTCCCTCTTCCTCTCCTCCTCTCTCCCTCCTCTCCCTCCCTCCTCTCTCCCTCCCTCTCCCTCCTCTTCCTCCTCTTCCCTTCCTCCCTTCCCTCCCTCCTTCCTCTCTCCCTCCCCCCTCCCTCCTCTCTCCTCTCCCCTCCCTCCTCCCTCCCTCCTCTCCCTCCCTCCTCTCTCCCCCCCCTCATCTCTCTCCCTGTAGCATCTTGGGGAGGTAAGAATTGAGACGTCTCACTCCCAGTGTTTGTCCCACATAGCACCCTATTCCCTATACAGTATAGTGTACAACTTTGGACTAGAATCCCCATGTTCAAAAGTAATCCACTATATAGAGAATAGGGTGTCATTTGGGATGCAAGCCCCTGGCAATTCTAGCAATAATTTGTGTTTTATTTGCCAACTGCCAACCGCCACCCTCACTCTCCCGCTTCCGCTTTCTCTCTGTCTCTGCTCCTCTGTCCTAGCAGAGCTCAGGCAGGGAAGCGGAGACAAGGCAAGGAGGAGAGGAAGGAGGAACAGAGTTCAGGGAAGGAGAGGAGGAAGGGGCAAGGTGAGAGGAGAGGAGAGGAGAGGAGAGGAGAGGAGAGGAGAGGAGAGGAGAGGAGGGAAGAGGAAGGGGCAAGGTGAAGAGAGGAGAGGAGAGGAGAGGAGAGGGAGAGGAGAGGAGAGGAGAGGAGAGGGAGAGGAGAGGAGAGGAGAGGAGAGGAGAGGAGGGAGAGGAGAGGAGAGGAGAGGAGAGGAGAGGAGGGAAGAGGAAGGGGCAAGGTGAAGAGAGGAGAGGAGAGGAGAGGAGAGGAGAGGAGAGGAGAGGAGAGGAGAGGAGAGGAGAGGAGAGGAGAGGAGAGGAGAGGAGGAACAGAGTTCAGGGAAGGAAAGAGGATGAGGGAGAGGCAAGGTGAAGAGGAGAGGAGAGGAGAGGAGGGAACAGAGTTCAGAGAAGGAAAGAGGATGAGGAGAGGGGAGTAACAGAAAGCGTCAAGTTGGAAATTAGCTGAGTTGCTAAAGCTGCTAAAACTAGAGTGAGTTTTAGAGGGCGGAAAGTTGCAGCCGTTTCAGATGAGCTTTAATCTAATCTAATGGGAGAGGCGAGGAGAGCTTCTGCAGCTTAGCTCAGCTCTGGTTTGAAGGGCTCTTCCAAATGCTATGGTGTGGCAAAGCAGACATACCTGCAATAGCACAGCAGAACAAATAGATATTATTACGTAACACAACACTTCTGACTATCATCCTTCAAAAAAAACACTTCTACCACGGAAACAAAACAGGTGTGTTTTTATTGTCACATACAGATAGGTGTTATTTTACAGGGTCAGTCATACTAGTATGATAGGTGTTGTTGTACAGGGTCAGTCATAGTAGTATGATAGGTGTTGTTTTACAGTGGTCAGTCATAGTAGTATGATAGGTGTTGTTTTACAGGGTCAGTCATAGTAGTATGATAGGTGTTGTTTTACAGGGTCAGTCATAGTAGTATGATAGGTGTTGTTTTACAGGGTCAGTCATAGTAGTATGATAGGTGTTGTTGTACAGGGTCAGTCATAGTAGTATGATAGGTGTTGTTTTACAGGGTCAGTCATAGTAGTATGATAGGTGTTGTTTTACAGGGTCAGTCATAGTAGTATGATAGGTGTTGTTTTACAGGGTCAGTCATAGTAGTATGATAGGTGTTGTTTTACAGGGTCAGCCATAGTAGTACAGCGTTCCTGGAGTAAATGTGGGTCAAGTGCCTTGCTCAAGGGCACTTTGGCAGATTTTTCACTTTATCGGCTCAGGTATTCGAACCACTAACCTTTCGGTAACTGGCCCAACGCTCTAACCACTAGGCTACCTGTCGCTTTAGCCTGGCATTACCATTTGATATTGTATGAGTCTCGCGAACCAGACTCCGAGCTCCCGAATACAGAGGCTAAGGAAAAATAATATAATAATATTCTGATCATATTTAAATAACATGTTCTACTCTATCTTTTACTAGAATAATCTCTCATTTAGAATCATCTCTAATCTAGAATAATCTCTAATTTAGAATCATCTCTAATCTAGAATAATCTCTCATTTAGAATCATCTCTAATCTAGAATCATCTCTCATTTAGAATCATCTCTAATCTAGAATAATCTCTCATTTAGAATCATCTCTAATCTAGAATAATCTCTCATTTAGAATCATCTCTAATCTAGAATAATCTCTCATTTAGAATCATCTCTAATCTAGAATAATCTCTCATTTAGAATCATCTCTAATCTAGAATAATCTCTCATTTAGAATCATCTCTAATCTAGAATCATCTCTCATTTAGAATCATCTCTAATCTAGAATAATCTCTCATTTAGAATCATCTCTAATCTAGAATCATCTCTCATTTAGAATCATCTCTAATCTAGAATCATCTCTCATTTAGAATCATCTCTAATCTAGAATAATCTCTCATTTAGAATCATCTCTAATCTAGAATCATCTCTCATTTAGAATCATCTCTAATCTAGAATCATCTCTCATTTGGAATCATCTCTAATCTAGAATCATCTCTCATTTAGAATCATCTCTAATCTAGAATAATCTCTCATTTAGAATCATCTCTAATCTAGAATAATCTCTCATTTAGAATCATCTCTAATCTAGAATAATCTCTCATTTAGAATTATCTCTAATCTAGAATAATCTCTCATTTAGAATCATCTTTAATCTAGAATCATCTCTAATGTAGAATAATCTCTCATTTAGAATCATCTCTAATCTAGAATAATCTCTCATTTAGAATAATCTCTAATCTAGAATCATCTCTCATTTAGAATCATCTCTAATCTAGAATAATCTCTCATAAAGAATAATCTCTAATCTAGAATAATCTCTCATTAAGAATAATCTCTAATCTAGAATAATCTCTCATTAAGAATAGTCTCCCATTATGAATAATCTCTAATCTAGAATAATCTCTCATTAAGAATAGTCTCTCATTTAGAATAATCTGATATTGCAATATTCTGTGAAACTCAACTGGATGTTTCATTTTAATGGAAGTGAATGGCTATCCAGGCCTCTCCAATGCTGCGGCTGTGGACAAATCAAATCAATGTATTTGTCACATGCACCAAATACAACAGGTGTAGACTTTACAGTGAAATGCTTACTTACAAGCTTTTAACCAACAAAGCAGATTTAAGAAAAATAAGAGTTAAGAAAATATTTACTAAATCAACTAACAATAACAAGGCTATATACAGGGGGTACCGGTACAGAGTCAATGTGGAGGCTATATACAGGGGGTACCGGTACAGAGTCAATGTGGAGGCTATATACAGGGGGTACCGGTACAGAGTCAATGTGGAGGCTATATACAGCGGGTGCCGGTACAGAGTCAATGTGGAGGCTATATACAGGGGGTACCGGTACAGAGTCAATGTGGAGGCTATATACAGGGGGTACCGGTACAGAGTCAATGTGGAGGCTATATACAGGGGGTACCGGTACAGAGTCAATGTGGAGGCTATATACAGGGGGTACCGGTACAGAGTCAATGTGGAGGCTATATACAGGGGGTGCCGGTACAGAGTCAATGTGGAGGCTATATACAGGGGGTACCGGTACAGAGTCAATGTGGAGGCTATATACAGGGGGTACCGGTACAGAGTCAATGTGGAGGTTATATACAGGGGGTACCGGTACAGAGTCAATGTGGAGGCTATATGCAGGGGGTACCGGTACAGAGTCAATGTGGAGGCTATATACAGGGTGTTACGGTACAGAGTCAATGTGGAGGCTATATACAGGGGGTACCGGTACCGAGTCAATGTGCGGGGGTACAGGTTAGTCAAGGTAGTTGAGGTAATTTCTACATGTCGGTAGGGGTAATTTGACTATGCATAGTTAATAAACAGCAGTGTTTAAATAAAACTTTTATTTAAACACTGCTGTTTTGTTATTGTTTTTTTATTGTAATAATTATTATTATTATTATTTTACTTTAGTTTATTTAGTAGAACTCAGAACAGCAATAGAACTCAGAACAATAATAGAACTCAGAACAATAATAGAACTCAGAACAGCAATAGAACTCAGAACAATAATAGAACTCAGATCAATAATAGAACTCAGAACAATAATAGAACTCAGAACAGCAATAGAACTTAGAACAATAATAGAACTCAGAACAGCAATAGAACTCAGAACAATAATAGAACTCAGAACAATTATAGAACTCAGAACAGCAATAGAACTCAGAACAGCAATAGAACTCAGAACAGCAATAGAACTCGGAACAGCAATTTGATACTGCAATATTCTGTGGTATTCGACTGCATCTTTCATCTTGGTGGAATTGCATGGCTACATACGGTTTCCATGGTATCGAGATTATATGACGTCCACTTGAACTTGCCACAGTGTTAACAGAAGACAGGACCTCTCCATGTTCCACAACTACGTCCTGAATGTGACCCTATTCCCTACATAGTGCACAACTTCAACCGGAGCACCGTGGGATATCCGATGGGCCGCTATATAAGGAATAGGGGGCCATTTGGGATGATATCAGCCCATGTCCCTGGGTCAGAGATGTGAAGGGCCCCTGAGTGGGATGGGTAATTGGCTACAGGCTGAGACAGGTATCTATTCTTCAGGGAGACAGGCTTGCGTCCCAAATGGCACCCTATTCCCTACATAGTGCACTACTGTAGACCAGGACTCATAGGACAGGACAGGACAGACACACAGACGGACAGACGATAGGACACATGACAGTGTCCCAAATGGCTCCCTATTCCCTATATAGTGCACTACTTTAGACCAGAGCCCTATTCCCTATATAGTGCACTACTTTAGACCAGAGCCCTATTCCCTATATAGTTCACTACTTTAGATCAGGGCCCTATTCCCTATATAGTGCACTACTTTAGACCAGGGCCCTATTCCCTATATAGGGCACTACTGTTGACCAGAGCCCTATTCCCTATATAGTGCACTACTTTAGACCAGAGCCCTATTCCCTATATAGTGCACTACTGTTGACCAGAGCCCTATTCCCTATATAGTGCACTACTTTAGACCAGAGCCCTATTCCATATATAGTGCTCTACTTTAGACCAGAGCGCTATTCCCTATATAGTGCACTACTGTTGACCAGAGCCCTATTCCCTATATAGTGCACTACTTTAGACCAGAGCGCTATTCCCTATATAGTGCACTACTTTAGACCAGAGCCCTATTCCCTATATAGTGCACTACTTTAGACCAGAGCCCTATTCCCTATATAGTGCACTACTATTCTCCTCTCATCCCCTCCTCTACCTCTCCACTCCTCTTCCTCTCCTCTCCTCTCCAGTCCTCTCCTCTTCCACTCCTATCCACGCCTCTACCTCTTCACCAGTCTTCCTCTCCTCTCTACTCCTCTTCCTCTCTACTCCTCATCCTCTCCACTCCTCTTCCTCTCCACCTCTCCACTCCTCTTTCTCTCCTCTCCTCTCCAGTCCTCTCCACTCCTCTTGCTCTCCACTCCTCTACCTCTCCACTCCTCTTCCTCTCCTCTCCAGTCCTCTCCACTCCTCTTCCTCTCCTATCCACTCCTCTACCTCTTTACTAGTCTCCCTCTCCTCTCTACTCCTCTCCACTCCTCTCCTCTCCACTCCTCTCCACTCCTCTGCGAATGGCCACATTTTTCTTTCATCCGGTCACAACTGAACAGCGTGCGTCACCACATCATTCAAAACATCACTGTACATAACGAAGGGTACATTTACACAGGCAGCCCAATTCCAATATATTTACTTTGTCTTTTTACCAATCAGATCAGCTCTGAAAAAGATCTGATTTGCTTGTGTAAAAGACCAATAGGTGGAAAAATATCAGAATTGGGTTGCCTGTGTAAAGTGGCATATCAAATCTAAATGTATATTCCCATGAAACTGATTGAGATCAAATGGTTGGCATTAAGATGCTGCATGGACGGCCTCCCGAGTGGACGGCCTCCCGAGTGGTGTAAGGCACTGCATCGCAGTGCTAGAGCCATCACTACAGACCTGGGTTCGATCCCCGGCTGTGTCGCAGCCGGCCATCGCCCGAGTTCGCCCAATCGGAAAAGGAACCCTATTCCCTATATAGTGGAGAAGAAGACTGGAGAGCCGGCGTCGTCCGAGTTAGGGGAGATTTTGGTCGGCTGGGATGTCCTTGTCCCATCACACTCTAGTGACTCCTTGTGGCGGGCCGGGCCGATGCAGGCTGACTTCGGTTGCCAGTTGTACTGTGTTTCCTCCGACACATTAGTGCGGCTGGTTTCCCGGGTTAAGTGAGCGGTGTTTCAAGAGGCAGTGCGGCTTGGCAGGGTCGTGTTTCGGAGGGCGCACGGCTCTCGCCTTCACCTCTCCAGAGTCCATACGATGGGACAAGACTGTAACTACCAATTCCCATCCCCCTCCCCTTCACTGCATCACCTCCCGTCCCCCTCCCCTTCACTGCATCACCTCCCCTCCCCCTCCTCCCCCTCACTGCATCACCTTCCCTCCCCCTCACTGCATCACCTCCCCCCTCCCCCTCACTGCATAACCTCCCTCCCCCTCCCCATCAATGCATCACCTCCCATCCCCCTCCGCGACCTCACTGCATCACCTCCCCTCCCCTCCCCCTCACTGCATCACCTCCCCTCCCCCTCACTGCATCACCTCCCCTCCCCCTCACTGCATCACCTCCCCTCCGCCTCCCCTTCACTACATCACCTCCCCTCCCCCTCACTGCATCACTTCCCCTCCTCCTCCCCGTCACTGCATCACCCCCCCTCACTGCATCATCTCCCCTCCCCCTCCCCTTCACTGCATCACCCCCCCTCACTGCATCACCTCCCCTCCTCCTCCCCTTCACTGCATCACCTCCCCTCCCCCTCACTGCATCACCTCCCCTCCCCCTCCCCTTCACTGCATCACCCCCCTCACTGCATCACCTCCCCTCCCCCTCCCCTTCAATGCATCACGCCCCCCTCACTGCATCACCTCCCCCACCCTCACTGCATCACCTCCCCTCCCCCTTCACTAAATCACCTCCCCTCCCCCTCACTGCATCACCTCCCCCTCCCCCTCACTGCATCACCTCCCCTCCCCCTCACTGCATCCCCTCCCCCTCACTGCATCACATCCACTCCCCCTCCCCTCCCCCTCTCCCCTCACTACATCCCCTCCCCCTTCACTACATCCCCTCCCCCTCAGTGCATCCCCTCCCCCTCACTGCATCGCATCCACTCCCCCTCCCCTCCCCCTCTCCCCTCACTACATCCCCTCTCCCCTCACTACATCCCCTCTCCCCTCACTACATCCCCTCCCCGCTCACTACATCCCCTCTCCCCTCACTACATCCCCTCTCCCCTCACTACATCCCCTCTCCCCTCACTACATCCCCTCTCCCTTCACTACATCCCCTCCCCCTCACTGCATCCCCTCCCCCTCACTCCATCACCTCCCCTCCCCCTCACTGCATCACCTCCCCTCCCCCTCAATGCATCACCTCCCCCCCCCCCTCACTGCATCCCCTCCCCCTCACTGCATCACATCCACTCCCCCTCCCCTCCCCCTCTCCCCTCACTACATCCCCTCTCCCTTCACTACATCCCCTCCCCCTCACTGCATCACCTCCCCTCCCCCTCACTGCATCCCCTCCCCCTCACTGCATCACATCCACTCCCCCTCCCCTCCCCCTCTCCCCTCACTACATCCCCTCCCCCTTCACTACATCCCCTCTCCCCTCACTACATCCCCTCTCCCTTCACTACATCCCCTCCCCCTCACTGCATCACCTCCCCTCTCCCATCACTACATCCCCTCCCCCTCACTGCATCACATCCACTCCCCCTCCCCTCCCCCTCTCCCCTCACTACATCCCCTCTCCCTTCACTGCATCCCCTCCCCCTCACTGCACCACCTCCCCTCCCCCTCACTGCATCCCCTCCCCCTCACTGCATCACATCCACTCCCCCTCCCCTCCCCCTCTCCCCTCACTACATCCCCTCCCCCTTCACTACATCCCCTCTCCCCTCACTACATCCCCTCTCCCTTCACTACATCCCCTCCCCCTCACTGCATCACCTCCCCTCCCCCTCACTGCATCCCCTCCCCCTCACTCCATCACCTCCCCTCCCCCTCATTGCATCACATCCACTCCCCCTCCCCTCCCCTTCTCCCCTCACTACATCCCCTCTCCCCTCACTACATCCCCTCTCCCATCACTACATCCCCTCTCCCTTCACTACATCCCCTCCCCCTCACTGCATCACCTCCCCTCCCCCTCACTGCATCACATCCACTCCCCCTCCCCTCCCCCTCTCCCCTCACTACATCCCCTCTCCCTTCACTACATCCCCTCTCCCCTCACTACATCCCCTCTCCCTTCACTACATCCCCCCCCCTCACTGCATCCCCTCTCCCCTCACTACATCCCCTCTCCCCTCACTACATTCCCTCCTCCCTCACTACATCCCCTCTCCCCTCACTACATCCCCTCTCCCCTCACTACATCCCCTCTCCCCTCACTACATCCCCTCTCCCCTCACTACATCCCCTCTCCCTTCACTACATCCCCTCCCCCTCACTGCATCACCTCCCCTCCCCCTCACTGCATCCCCTCCCCCTCACTGCATCACATCCAATCCCCCTCCCCTCCAATTCTCCCCTCACTACATCCCCTCCCCCTTCACTACATCCCCTCCCCCCTCACTACATCCCCTCTCCCTTCACTACATCCCCTCTCCCTTCACTACATCCCCTCCCCCCTCACTACATCCCCCCCCCTCACTACATCCCCTCTCCCCTCACTACATCCCCTCTCCCTTCACTACATCCCCTCCCCCCTCACTACATCCCCTCTCCCCTCACTACATTCCCTCTCCCTTCACTACATCCCCTCCCCCCTCACTACATCCCCTCTCCCTTCACTACATCCCCTCCCCCCTCACTACATCCCCCCCTCACTACATCCCCTCTCCCCTCACTACATCCCCTCTCCCTTCACTACATCCCCTCCCCTCTCACTACATCCCCTCTCCCTTCACTACATCCCCTCTCCCCTCACCACATCCCCTCTCCCTTCACTACATCCCCTCCCCCCTCACTACATCCCCTCTCCCTTCACTACATCCCCTCCCCCCTCACTACATCTCCCCCCTCACTACATCCCCTCTCCCCTCACTACATCCCCTCTCCCCTCACTACATCCCCTCTCCCTTCACTACATCCCCTCCCCCCTCACTACACCCCCCCCCTCACTACATCCCCTCTCCCTTCACTACATCCCCTCTCCCCTCACTACATCCCCTCTCCCTTCACTACATCCCCTCTCCCCTCACTACATCCCCTCTCCCTTCACTACATCCCCTATCCCTTCACTACATCCCCTCCCCCCTCACTACATCCCCTCTCCCTTCACTACATCCCCTCTCCCTTCACTGCATCCCCTCCCCCTCACTGCATCACATCCACTCCCCCTCCCCTCCCCCTCTCCCCTCACTACATCCCCTCCCCCTTCACTACATCCCCTCTCCCCTCACTACATCCCCTCTCCCTTCACTACATCCCCTCCCCCTCACTGCATCACCTCACCTCCCCCTCACTGCATCCCCTCCCCTTCACTCCATCACCTCCCCTCCCCCTCACTGCATCACATCCACTCCCCCTCCCCTCCCCTTCTCCCCTCACTACATCCCCTCTCCCCTCACTACATCCCCTCTCCCATCACTACATCCCCTCTCCTTTCACTACATCCCCTCCACCTCACTGCATCACCTCCCCTCCCCCTCACTGCATCACATCCACTCCCCCTCCCCTCCCCCTCTCCCCTCACTACATCCCCTCTCCCTTCACTACATCCCCTCTCCCCTCACTACATCCCCTCCCCCCTCACTACATCCCCTCCCCCCTCACTACATCCCCTCTCCCCTCACTACATCCCCTCTCCCTTCACTACATCCCCCCCCCCTCACTGCATCCCCTCTCCCCTTACTACATCCCCTCTCCCCTCACTACATCCCCTCCCCCCTCACTACATCCCCTCTCCCCTCACTACATCCCCTCTCCCCTCACTACATCCCCTCTCCCCTCACTACATCCCCTCTCCCCTCACTACATCCCCTCTCCCTTCACTACATCCCCTCCCCCTCACTGCATCACCTCCCCTCCCCCTCACTGCATCCCCTCCCCCTCACTGCATCACATCCAATCCCCCTCCCCTCCCATTCTCCCCTCACTACATCCCCTCCCCCTTCACTACATCCCCTCTCCCCTCACTACATCCCCTCTCCCTTCACTACATCCCCTCTCCCTTCACTACATCCCCTCCCCCCTCACTACATCCCCCCCCTCACTACATCCCCTCTCCCCTCACTACATCCCCTCTCCCCTCACTACATCCCCTCCCCCCTCACTACATCCCCCCCTCACTACATCCCCTCTCCCCTCACTACATCCCCTCTCCCTTCACTACATCCCCTCCCCCCTCACTACATCCCCTCTCCCTTCACTACATCCCCTCTCCCCTCACTACATCCCCTCTCCCTTCACTACATCCCCTCCCCCCTCACTACATCCCCTCTCCCTTCACTACATCCCCTCCCCCCTCAATACATCTCCCCCCTCACTACATCCCCTCTCCCCTCACTACATCCCCTCTCCCCTCACTACATCCCCTCTCCCTTCACTACATCCCCTCCCCCCTCACTACACCCCCCCCTCACTACATCCCCTCTCCCTTCACTACATCCCCTCTCCCCTCACTACATCCCCTCTCCCTTCACTACATCCCCTCTCCCCTCACTACATCCCCTCTCCCTTCACTACATCCCCTCCCCCCTCACTACATCCCCTCTCCCTTCACTACATCCCCTATCCCTTCACTACATCCCCTCCCCCCTCACTACATCCCCTCTCCCTTCACTACATCCCCTCTCCCTTCACTACATCCCCTCTCCCTTCACTACATCCCCTCCCCCCTCACTACATCCCCTCTCCCTTCACTACATCCCCTCTCCCCTCACTACATCCCCTCTCCCTTCACTACATCCCCTCTCCCCTCACTACATTCCCTCCCCCCTCACTACATCCCCTCCTCCCTCACTACATCCCCTCTCCCCTCACTACATCCCCTCCCCCCTCACTACATCCCCTCTCCCTTCACTACATCCCCTCTCCCCTCACTACATCCCCTCTCCCTTCACTACATCCCCTCCCCCTTCACTACATCCCCTCTCCCTTCACTACATCCCCTCTCCCTTCACTACATCCCCTCCCCCTCACTGCATCACATCCACTCCCCCTCCCCTCCCCCTCTCCCCTCACTACATCCCCTCTCCCCTCACTACATCCCCTCTCCCCTCACTACATCCCCTCTCCCTTCACTACATCCCCTCCCCCTCACTACATCCCCTCCCCCCTCACTACATCCCCTCTCCCTTCACTGCATCCCCTCCCCCTTACTGTATCACCTCAATGTACATCACAGCCTACTATCAATCTGGTGACAGTAGCTTGGAGACAGTAGCTTGGTGACAGTAGCTTTGTTACAGTCGCTTGGTGACAGTAGCTTGGTGACAGTCGCTTGGTGACAGTAGCTTTGTTACAGTCGCTTTGTTACAGTCGCTAGGTGACAGTCGCTTGGTGACAGTCGCTTGGTGACAGTCGCTTGTTGACAGTAGCTTGGCCAGTTTTTGTTTGAGATTGGACTACATTGCAGTCAGATTGCACAGAATTACTGACCTAGAAATCACCTTGTCACTCTGGACAATAGTCACCTGCTCCCTGCCACTCTGGACACCAGTCACCTGCTCCCTGCCACTCTGGACACCAGTAACCTGCTCCCTGCCACTCTGGACACCAGTCACCTGCTCCCTGCCACTCTGGACACCAGTCACCTGCTCCCTGTCACTCTGTTCCCCAGTCACCTGCTCCCTGTCACTCTGGACACCAGTCACCTGCTCCCTGTCACTCTGGACACCAGTCACCTGCTCCCTGTCACTCTGTTCCCCAGTCACCTGCTCCCTGCCACTCTGTTCCCCAGTCACCTGCTCCCTGTCACTCTGTTCCCCAGTCACCTGCTCCCTGCCACTCTGTTCCCCAGTCACCTGCTCCCTGCCACTCTGTTCCCCAGTCACCTGCTCCCTGTCACTCTGGACACCAGTCACCTGCTCCATGTCACTCTGGACACCAGTCACCTGCTCCCTGTCACTCTGGACACCAGTCACCTGCTCCCTGTCACTCTGGACACCAGTCACCTGCTCCCTGTCACTCTGTTCCCCAGTCACCTGCTCCCTGCCAATCTGTTCCCCAGTCACATGCTCCCTGTCACTCTGGACACCAGTCACCTGCTCCCTGCCACTCTGTTCCCCACTCACCTGCTCCCTGTCACTCTGTTCCCCAGTCACCTGCTCCCTGCCACTCTGGTCCCCAGTCACCTGCTCCCTGCCACTCTGTTCTCAGTCACCTGCTGCCTGTCACTCTGGACACCAGTCACCTGCTCCTCGTCACTCTGGACACCAGTCACCTGCTCCCAGTCACTCTGGACACCAGTCACCTGCTCCCTGCCACTCTGTTCCCCAGTCACCTGCTCCCTGTCACTCTGGACACCAGTCACCTGCTCCCTGTCACTCTGGACACCAGTCACCTGCTCCCTGCCACTCTGGACACCAGTCACCTGCTCCCTGCCACTCTGTTCTCAGTCACCTGCTCCTGTCACTCTGGACACCAGTCACCTGCTCCCTGTCACTCTGGACACCAGTCACCTGCTCCCTGTCACTCTGGACACCAGTCACCTGCTCCCTGCCACTCTGGACATCTGTCACCTGCTCCCTGTCACTCTGGACACCAGTCACCTGCTCCCTGTCACTCTGGACACCAGTCACCTGCCCCCTGTCACTCTGTTCCCCAGTCACATGCTCCCTGTCACTCTGGACACCAGTCACCTGCTCCATGTCACTCTGGACACCAGTCACCTGCTCCCTGTCACTCTGGACACCAGTCACCTGCTCCCTGTCACTCTGGACACCAGTCACCTGCTTCCTGCCACTCTGTTCCCCAGTCACCTGCTCTCTGTCACTCTGGACACGAGTCACCTGCTCCCGGTCACTCTGTTCCCCAGTCACCTGCTCCCTGTCACTCTGGACACCAGTCACCTGCTCCCTGTCACTCTGTTCCCCAGTCACCTGCTCCCTGCCACTCTGTTCCCCAGTCACCTGCTCCCTGTCACTCTGGACACCAGTCACCTGCTCCCTGTCACTCTGTTCCCCAGTCACCTGCTCCCGGTCACTCTGTTCCCCAGTCACCTGCTCCCTGTCACTCTGTTCCCCAGTCACCTGCTCCCTGTCACTCTGTTCCCCAGTCACCTGCTCCCTGCCACTCTGTTCCCCAGTCACCTGCTCCCTGTCACTCTGGACACCAGTCACCTGCTCCCTGTCACTCTGTTCCCCAGTCACCTGCTCCCTGTCACTCTGTTCCCCAGTCACCTGCTCCCTGTCACTCTGGACACCAGTCATTTAGGATGGTAGAGTAGTGGGAAAGAGGGAGTGCTCCAACGGGAACAGTGGCTCTGACATCAAGCATCTTACTGACTACGCCACAAAAGGATGAACCTCTGGGCAGAGGCAGTACAACGTTCACAAAAGACTTGTTACAGACGCTTGGCCTGAACCTCAGACTACTCCATATGGTGGCTGTTGGATACAGTAGTACTACACTGATTTACCTGGATGAGACTGGAGAGTCTGGGTTGATGAGCTAGTTACTAAACAACTGATGAGCATTACATCCTGGCCAGAGACGAGTTTGATCCACTTGCATAATAGAGTCATTCTTAATTAATTCCTGAAGTGAATAGAATTGGCAATACATTTAAAAAATACATATATTTCACAACTAAAATTTGTAATTGGTGTAAAGAGGACCAGGTAATGAGCATTTCGTCTGGTTGGATACCTTGCAGCTATAACATTAACACATAGAGAAACATGAACACACACACACACACACACACACACACACACACACACACAAACACACACACACACACACACACATAATGCCATACATAATTCATAATGCACATCTGAGAGTGGTAGTGTTAGTTGGCATGGTAGCCATGGAACCTGTAGATGTGATGGGGAATGGAGGGAGTTCAAAAACACACACACACACACACACACACACACACACACACACACACACACACACACACACATACACACACACACACACAAACCCATACCCATGAGTATGGTTATCGTCAATCAACTAGGCACACATTGAAACAACAGCTGCTATTAATTAAACATTCATTTTTAAGTTCCTGTGAAAATCGCCCTGCTTGGTGTGGAATACTGGGTGGAACTAGAGCAGTGTCAGTATAGAATACTGGGTGGAACTAGAGCAGTGTCAGTATAGAATACTGGGGGGGAACTAGAGCAGTATCAGAATAGAATACTGGGTGGGGAGGAACTAGAGCAGTGTCAGTATAGAATACTGGGGGGGGGAACTAGAGCAGTGTCAGAATAGAATACTGGGTGGAACTAGAGCAGTGTCAGTATAGAATACTGGGGGGGAACTAGAGCAGTGTCAGTATAGAATACTGGGTGGAACTAGAGCAGTGTCAGTATAGAATACTAGGGGGAACTAGAGCAGTGTCAGTATAGAATACTGGGGGAGGAAATATAGCAGTGTCAGTATAGAATACTGGGGGAGGAAGTAGAGCAGTGTCAGTATAGAATACTGGGGAGGACCTAGAGCAGTGTCAGTATAGAATACTGGGAGAGGAACTAGAGCAGTGTCAGTATAGAATACTGGGGAGGAACTGGAGAAGTGTCAGTATAGAATACTGGGGGAGGAAGTAGAGCAGTGTCAGTATAGAATACTGGGGGAGGAACTAGAGCAGTGTCAGTATAGAATACTGGGGAGGAACTGGAGCAGTGTTAGTATACTGGAGGTGTAGAACAGTGATGGACTACTGGGGGTGTAGAACAGTGATGGACTACTGGGGTTGTAGAACAGTGATGGACTACTGGGGGTGTAGAACAGTGATGGACTACTGGGGGTGTAGAACAGTGATGGACTACTGGGGGTGTAGAACAGTGATGGACTACTGGGGGTGTAGAACAGTGATGGACTACTGGGGTTGTAGAACAGTGATGGACTACTGGGGGTGTAGAACAGTGATGGACTACTGGGGTTGTAGAACAGTGATGGACTACTGGGGGTGTAGAACAGTGATGGACTACTGGGGTTGTAGAACAGTGATGGACTACTGGGGGTGTAGAACAGTGATGGACTACTGGGGGTGTAGAACAGTGATGGATTACTGGGGGTGTAGAACAGTGATGGACTACTGGGGTTGTAGAACAGTGATGGACTACTGGGGGTGTAGAACAGTTTGAGGAAAAAATAGGTTAACAAGTGATTTGATGTGCCATAAAAAATTTGAGCAACTTGAAAGTAATAAATTGTCTTGGTTTCCAAGTGGTGCTGAATGGTCTCTACAACTGGCAGATATAATTCTTCCATAGTGTTTCTGCAGGCGATAGATTGCTTTTTGTTCGGTGTGTGCTGGCCCGTGTAATGCTCCAATATAATCTATATTGTATTTTATTTTCTTTGGACCAAATAGTACAACTGAAAAAAAAGTGACAATTTGTTCATTTTAAACAATTTTGAAATATTACATAGTTCAATATTAACAACATTAATAAGGTAAATGAAATCTGCGTGAGAGTAAAATATATATCAACATGTATCATCAGCAAATAATATCTGGGAGAGCACTTTGGATGCATTGGGCTGATGTATATCAGTAGTAATAGTGGTCCAAGAATTGATCCCTGCGGGACACCATACTTCATCTCCAGAGGGGGGGGGGGGGGGTGTCTTTTCCTTTGAACGTCACATATTCCATTCTATCCTTTAGACAGCTGGAGAACCAAAGTAGAGATTGTTCAGTCACGCCAATAGTTTCAAGTTTTTTGTCATAAAATATTATGATCAACAGTATCAAATGCTTTTTGAGAGATCCCAAAAAATTACCAATGTATGATCTTTGTGATAATTTGCCGTATGTATTTCTTCAATTAAATAAGTAACATTCATGTAGGTAGAGTGAGATTTTCTGAAGCTGATGTTTGTATAACAGACTTAATTTTGTTCATTTGTTGTTATATGCAAGCTTCTCTAAAATTGTTGAGATAGCCGTCTAGAATTGAGTAAATTTTGGTAATTGGTAAAGTTTGCTGGATCATCAGCTTTTATGAATTGGAACAATTTAGACCATTTTCAGCTGATAATGCACTTTGCAAATTATAAGAGGTATGATGAATTCAACCACTTATTTTAGCCAGTGTAGCATCCAATCTGTCGTGACCAGAGGCAGTGTTGTTCAGAGATAATAAAATTACACTTACCTCATTACAGGACACGGGTCAATTTGAACTTTCTAGATTGAGACAGACTCATCAATTGGGAGTGGACTTTCATCAGTCACGGGAATTTTGTCTGCTAAAGTAGGCCCAGATTCTGTGAATAAAAAAACTGATTCAACTTGTGAGCTATTGTTGTTGGATAGGAAGTAAGTGATCCGTCGATTAGGAATTAATTGGGGAGGGATTTGGGTTTCATCCATACTGAGGAGTTAATTGATAGTGCCCCATCTCATCTTGCTCTTCTGCTTTGACAAGTCATAGTATGCTTCTTTGGTTGTTTTAGTAGGTCAATAGTTTGTTTCTATCTGTTTTTAATCTTGCGTGTTTGTATGAAATAGGGTTTGAAAGATTCGTGTAATTTGTTCTTAAAATAAAGGGATTTAATGATGCCAGGATTGTCTTATTTTAGTCTTTTTTTTTTTCTTCTGGAAAAGCAAGATTGTCAGATTCAAAACCTGGGTATAATCCTCTTCTAAAGATTCATTCCAAGAAACACATTCATTTCAATTGTATTTGTATTTAACCAGGTAGGCTAGTTGAGAGGAAGTTCTCATTTACAACTGCGACCTGGCCAAGAGAAAGCAAAGCAGTTCGACAAAAAAATAACAACACAGAGTTCCACATGGGATAGAGAAGTGTACAGTCAATAACAAAATAGAAAAAAATCTATATACAGTGAAGAAAAAAAACAATAAATGTACAAATCATTGATTGTACGCTGGTTGACTATCCTATAACTTTGTTGATTTGATGCCATTAACCTGTTTCCCGGCTGACGTCGATGACATCAGGAAAATGGGAAGTTGATCAGAAATATCCATGCAAAGGATACCAGAAAATAATTTGTAAACATGTTATCAATCAAAGTTGTTACGTTTTCTGTAATTCTAGTTGATTTTTTTTTTTTTAAATCGCAGGATAAAAACAACGAGAATACATGATATCCCAAAATATATTTTAGTAAGATCCTGATTGGCTGATTCTATTAATATTGAAGTCTTCCATAATATAGCAGTCCTTTCCCTCCCTGGTTACTATATCAAGTGCAGTCTGCCAAGCGGAGGTTGAATTATCGGTTATAGTAGTTAGGAGGTCTGTAAATTCACCCAATGATATCACTGGTTTTCACAAACACAGATTCTCCAAAAAAAAACAATCTTCAATATAAATTCTTTGAGAGTATTCTATGTTCTCATTGATGCACAAAGAGATTCCTCCACCGCTTCGGCCTTGTCTACACCAGTACACATGATTATAGTTTTCAACGTGGTGGAGCTCTACATTATCTTTAGGCAACTATGTCTCTGTAACTCCAACAATAGAAAAACTGTAATTAACGTTAGGCAAAATACGAGCAATTACACGCAAAATAGATAAAGCCATATGTCTAAATGTATTTTCTGGTTGACTTGGCTGTGTGCTTAGGGTCGTTGCCCTGTTGGAAGGTGAACCTTCACCCCAGTCTGAGGTCCTGAGCGCTCTGGAGAAGGTTTTCAGCAAGGATCTCTCTGTACTTTGCTCCGTTCATCTTTCCCTCGATCCTGACTAGTCTCCCAGTCCCTGTCGCTGAAAAACATCCCCACAGCATGATGCTGCCACCACCACCACGCTTCACCATAGGGATGGTGCCAGGTTTCCTCAAAACGTGATGCTTGGCATTTAGGCAGAAGTGTTCAATCCTTTTTTCATCAGACCAGAGAATCTTGTTTCTCACGGTCTGAGAGTCCTTTAGGTGCCTATTGGCAAACTCCAAGCGGTCTGGCTTCCATCTGGCCACTCTACCATAAAGGCCTGATTGGTGGAGTGCTGCAGAGATGGTTGTCCTTTTGGAAGGTTTTCCCTTCTCTACAAAGGAACTCTGTCAGAGTGACCATCGGGTTCTTGGTCACCTCCCTGACCAAGGCCCTTCTCCCCTGATTGTTCAGTTTGGCAGGGCGGCCAGCTCTGGGAAGAGTCTTGGTGGTTCCAAACTTCTTCCAGAATGATGGAGGCCACTGTGTTCTTGGGGACCTTCAATGCTGCATAAATGTTTTGGTTCCCTTACCCAGATCTGTGCCTCAACACATTCCTGTCTCTGAGCTCTACGGACAATTCCTTTGACCTCATGGCTTGGTTTTTGCTCTGTCATGCACTGTCAACTGTGGGACCTTATGTAGATAGATGTGTGCCTTTCCAAATCATGTCCAATCAATTGAATTTACCACAGGTGGACTCCAATCAAGTTGTAGAAACATCTCAAGGATAATCAATGGAAACAGGTTGCACCTGAGATCCATTTCAAGTCTCATAGCAAAGGGTCTGAATACTTATGCAAATAAGGTATTTCTGTCGTTGATTTTAATGCATTTGCAAAAATTTCTAAAATAGTTTTCAATTGTATATTCCAATATTTTGTTTATATTTTTTCAATATTCAGAAATTAATGTAAGAACAGCCAAAATGCAACTATTTTTTTTCTCCAAAATGCACTTACACAAAAATGGAATTATCATTATTTTCACATTTTCAGAGTGTTATTTCGACCTCCTTTTGTGGAAATATATATTTTTTTATTTTTTACATTTAGAGAAAATCCCTAAAACGTTGTGCTCTTGTTTTGCTGTAGTTTGTGAGGAATCACCCACGTATAGAGAGAGGTAAGATGCATCCCAAATGGCTGTTCCCTACATTATATAACCCTAAAGACTGATCAAAGTATAGTATGTAGGGAATAGGGTGCCATTTGGGCTCTGGCCAAAAGAAGTGCACTATATAGGGACTAGGGTGCCATTGGGCTCTGGTCAAAAGTAGTGCACTATGTAGGGAATAGGGTCCCATTGGGCTCTGGACAAAAGTAGTGCACTATGTAGGGAATAGGGTTCAAAAGTACTGCACTATATAGGGACTAGGGTGCCAGGTCTTCTAGGGTCTTCTCTCCTTTTTTGAAAAAGGTAAAATGTAATTGAGGAGAGGGTGAACGTGGAGGAAAATACACTTGTACGTAGTCAGACTCTCCTTCTCCACTGACGCAAATGATGTTTTACGATGTGCATCATAAAAATAACGTGTGAAAGTGATAAAAAAAACGAATGAAGTTTTTAGTTTTGTCGTATATTGTAGCATGCTTCTCTCCTCTGACAAAACAACAGCTGATTCCAAGAGAGTTTGGCAGATTTCTAAACTCTTCCACGAAGGACTCAGGTAGGATAGACATGACTATCGTTGATGAAAGGTGGCTATCGAGGAGAGGAAACCATTCTTCAGTTAGCCTACTAAACTTATTGTTATGTCCTCGACCACTTATCAGTTTTCCGTGTCACAGAGGAGAGAGTTTTGAGGAATGGACTTTTGCCCAAATGAGAAAAGGCCCATTTCTCTCATATTAAAACATATTCAGTCACACCAGACAGGCCCAGAGAACTGTGATTTCCACACTCTGCGTCTCTCTCCACCAACCCGAGATGTGGCTGTGAAATTGGGCTTGTATTCACAGCAGAAAGGCTGTTAGGAATAAAACACATTGTGCGAGAAACTCGCTGCTTCCTTCTGTTCCCGGAACCACAGGGGTATTTACACACTAATGTCTACTTTCTATCTTAGGCAATGTCTAAAATGGCACTCTATATTGACTAAGTAGTGCACTACTTTTAGTGTACAAGTAGAGCACTAGGGAATAGTAGTGCCGTTTTGCGGACACCTTTGTTCTGTAGAAGAAGAGACAGCTGGTAAAGAAGGATACAGGAAATTGTAATCAATCCAGTGCTGAGCCAAGCCTCATTGATGGAATTATCCAATTATCCTAATCAATAACCCTCACATATTGATTACCACATAATGGATAGACACACACATCCCTTGAACCAGGAGAATAATAATATGACGAGATCTTCTCTCTGCCCGTTTCAAGCTAACAATTCACCAGCTCTGCCAGTGTTATAACATTAAAATACGCTCGTCATTCTCCAAACATTCATGCCCTGGCCTGCAACTATCTTCATATCCTGCCGTTACGAGAGAGAGAGAGAGAGAGAGAAGTGCTAATTTGAATTACCTACTGACATCATCAAGGCAGAGAGACAGAAGCTGTTTTCTTTTTTCCAATCTCAAGGCCATCAGACTGTTAAAAAGCCATCACTAGCCAGCTACCACCCGGTTACTCAACCCTGCACCTTAGATGCTGCAGCCCCATGTACATAGACATGGAATCACTTTAATAATGGAACACTGGTCACTTTAATAATGGAACACTGGTCACTTTAATAATGGAACACTGGTCACTTTAATAATGGAACACTGGTCACTTTAATAATGGAACCACTGGTCACTTTAATAATGGAACACTGGTCACTTTAATAATGGAACACTGGTCACTTTAATAATGGAACCACTGGTCACTTTAATAATGGAACACTGGTCACTTTAATAATGGAACACTGGTCACTTTAATAATGGAACACTGGTCACTTTAATAATGGAACACTGGTCACTTTAATAATGGAACACTGGTCACTTTAATAATGGAACCACTGGTCACTTTAATAATGGAACACTGGTCACTTTAATAATGGAACACTGGTCACTTTAATAATGGAACACTGGTCACTTTAATAATGGAACACTGGTCACTTTAATAATGGAACCACTGGTCACTTTAATAATGGAACACTGGTCACTTTAATAATGGAACACTGGTCACTTTAATAATGGAACACTGGTCACTTTAATAATGGAACACTGGTCACTTTAATAATGGAACACTGGTCACTTTAATAATGGATCACTGGTCACTTTAATAATGGAACACGGGTCACTTTAATAATGGAACACTGGTCACTTTAATAATGGAACACTGGTCACTTTAATAATGGAACACTGGTCACTTTAATAATGGAACACTGGTCACTTTAATAATGGAATACTGGCCACTTTAATAATGGAAAACTGGTCACTTTAATAATGGAACACTGGTCACTTTAATAATGGAACACTGGCCACTTTAATAATGGAACACTGGTCACTTTAATAATGGAACACTGGCCACTTTAATAATGGAACACTGGTCACTTTAATAATGGAACACTGGTCACTTTAATAATGGAACACTGGTCCCTTTAATAATGGAACACTGGTCACTTTAATAATGGAACACTGGTCACTTTAATAATGGAACACTGGTCACTTTAATAATGGAACACTGGTCACTTTAACAATGGAACACTGGTCACTTTAATAATGGAACACTGGTCACTTTAATAATGGAACACTGGTTACTTTAATAATGGAACACTGGTCACTTTAATAATGGAACACTGGTCACTTTAATAATGGAACACTGGTCACTTTAATAATGGAACACTGGTCACTTTAATAATGGAACACAGGTCACTTTAATAATGGAACACTGGTCACTTTAATAATGGAACACTGGTCACTTTAATAATGGAACACTGGTCACTTTAATAATGGAACACTGGTCACTTTAATAATGGAACACTGGTCACTTTAATAATGGAACCACTGGTCACTTTAATAATGGAACACTGGTCACTTTAATAATGGAACACTGGTCACTTTAATAATGGAACACTGGTCACTTTAATAATGGAACACTGGTCACTTTAATAATGGAACACTGGTCACTTTAATAATGGAACACTGGTCACTTTAATAATGGAACACTGGTCACTTTAATAATGGAACACTGGCCACTTTAATAATGGAACACTGGCCACTTTAATAATGGAACACTGGTCACTTTAATAATGGAACACTGGTCACTTTAATAATGGAACACTGGTCACTTTAATAATGGAACACTGGTCACTTTAATAATGGAACACTGGTCACTTTAATAATGGAACACTGGTCACTTTAATAATGGAACACTGGTCACTTTAATAATGGATCACTGGTCACTTTAATAATGGAACACTGGTCACTTTAATAATGGAACACTGGTCACTTTAATAATGGAACACTGGTCACTTTAATAATGGAACACTGGTCACTTTAATAATGGAACACTGGTCACTTTAATAATGGATCACTGGTCACTTTAATAATGGAACACTGGTCACTTTAATAATGGAACACTGGTCACTTTAATAATGGAACACTGGTCACTTTAATAATGGAACACTGGTCACTTTAATAATGGAACACTGGTCACTTTAATAATGTTTACATACTGCTTTACTCATCTCATTTGTATATACTGTATTCTATTCTACTGTATTTACTCATCTCATATGTATATACTGTATTCTGTTCTACTGTATTTTAGTCTACACCAATAGTCTACGACAATGCTCATCCTAATATTTATATATTTCTTAATTCCATTCCGTTCTTTTACATTTAGGGTGTGTGTGTATTGTTGTGAATTGTTAAATATTACTGCACTGTTGGAGCTAGGAACACAAGCATTTAGTTAGATACTACTGCACTGTTGGAGCTAGAAACACAAGCATTTAGTTAGATACTGCTGCACTGTTGGAGCTAGAAACACAAGCATTTAGTTAGATACTGCTGCACTGTTGGAGCTAGAAACACAATCATTTAGTTAGATACTACTGCACTGTTGGAGCTAGGAACATAAGCATTTAGTTAGATACTGCTGCACTGTTGGAGCTAGAAACACAATCATTTAGTTAGATACTACTGCACTGTTGGAGCTAGGAACATAAACATTTAGTTAGATACTACTGCACTGTTGGAGCTAGGAACACAAGCATTTAGTTAGATACTACTGCACTGTTGGAGCTAGGAACATAAACATTTAGTTAGATACTACTGCACTGTTGGAGCTAGAAACACAATCATTTAGTTAGATACTACTGCACTGTTGGAGCTAGGAACATAAACATTTAGTTAGATACTACTGCACTGTTGGAGCTAGAAACACAAGCATTTAGTTAGATACTGCTGCACTGTTGGAGCTAGAAACACAATCATTTAGTTAGATACTACTGCACTGTTGGAGCTAGGAACATAAACATTTAGTTAGATACTACTGCACTGTTGGAGCTAGGAACACAAGCATTTAGTTAGATACTACTGCACTGTTGGAGCTAGAAAAACAAGCATTTAGTTAGATACTACTACACTGTTGGAGCTAGGAACACAAGCATTTAGTTAGATATTACTGCACTGTTGGAGCTAGGAACACAAGCATTTAGTTAGATATTACTGCACTGTTGGAGCTAGAAACACAAGCATTTAGTTAGATACTACTGCACTGTTGGAGCTAGAAACACAAGCATTTAGTTAGATACTACTACACTGTTGGAGCTAGGAACACACGCATTTAGTTAGATACTACTGCACTGTTGGAGCTAGGAACACAAGCATTTAGTTAGATATTACTGCACTGTTGGAGCTAGGAACACAAGCATTTAGTTAGATACTACTGCACTGTTGGAGCTAGGAACACAAGCATTTAGTTAGATACTACTGCACTTTTGGAGCTAGGAACACAAGCATTTAGTTAGATACTGCTGCACTGTTGGAGCTAGAAACACAATCATTTAGTTAGATACTACTGCACTGTTGGAGCTAGAAACACAAGCATTTAGTTAGATACTACTACACTGTTGGAGCTAGGAACACAAGCATTTAGTTAGATATTACTGCACTGTTGGAGCTAGGAACACAAGCATTTAGTTAGATACTACTGCACTGTTGGAGCTAGAAACACAAGCATTTAGTTAGATACTACTACACTGTTGGAGCTAGGAACACAAGCATTTAGTTAGATACTACTGCACTGTTGGAGCTAGGAACACAAGCCTTTAGTTAGATATTACTGCACTGTTGGAGCTAGGAACACAAGCATTTAGTTAGATACTACTGCACTGTTGGAGCTAGGAACACAAGCATTTAGTTAGATACTACTGCACTGTTGGAGCTAGGAACACACGCATTTAGTTAGATACTACTGCACTGTTGGAGCGAGGAACACAAGCATTTAGTTAGATACTACTGCACTGTTGGAGCTAGGAACACAAGCATTTAGTTAGATACTGCTGCACTGTTGGAGCTAGAAACACAATCATTTACTTAGATACTACTGCACTGTTGGAGCTAGGAACATAAACATTTAGTTAGATACTACTGCACTGTTGGAGCTAGGAACACAAGCATTTAGTTAGATACTACTGCACTGTTGGAGCTAGAAAAACAAGCATTTAGTTAGATACTACTACACTGTTGGAGCTAGGAACACAAGCATTTAGTTAGATATTACTGCACTGTTGGAGCTAGGAACACAAGCATTTAGTTAGATATTACTGCACTGTTGGAGCTAGAAACACAAGCATTTAGTTAGATACTACTGCACTGTTGGAGCTAGAAACACAAGCATTTAGTTAGATACTACTACACTGTTGGAGCTAGGAACACACGCATTTAGTTAGATACTACTGCACTGTTGGAGCTAGGAACACAAGCATTTAGTTAGATATTACTGCACTGTTGGAGCTAGGAACACAAGCATTTAGTTAGATATTACTGCACTGTTGGAGCTAGGAACACAATCATTTAGTTAGATACTACTGCACTTTTGGAGCTAGGAACACAAGCATTTAGTTAGATACTGCTGCACTGTTGGAGCTAGAAACACAATCATTTAGTTAGATACTACTGCACTGTTGGAGCGAGGAACATAAGCATTTAGTTAGATACTACTGCACTGTTGGAGCTAGGAACACAAGCATTTAGTTAGATATTACTGCACTGTTGGAGCTAGGAACACAAGCATTTAGTTAGATACTACTGCACTGTTGGAGCTAGGAACACAAGCATTTAGTTAGATACTACTGCACTGTTGGAGCTAGGAACACACGCATTTAGTTAGATACTACTGCACTGTTGGAGCGAGGAACACAAGCATTTAGTTAGATACTACTGCACTGTTGGAGCTAGGAACACAAGCATTTAGTTAGATACTGCTGCACTGTTGGAGCTAGAAACACAATCATTTACTTAGATACTACTGCACTGTTGGAGCTAGGAACATAAACATTTAGTTAGATACTACTGCACTGTTGGAGCTAGGAACACAAGCATTTAGTTAGATACTACTGCACTGTTGGAGCTAGAAAAACAAGCATTTAGTTAGATACTACTACACTGTTGGAGCTAGGAACACAAGCATTTAGTTAGATATTACTGCACTGTTGGAGCTAGGAACACAAGCATTTAGTTAGATATTACTGCACTGTTGGAGCTAGAAACACAAGCATTTAGTTAGATACTACTGCACTGTTGGAGCTAGAAACACAAGCATTTAGTTAGATACTACTACACTGTTGGAGCTAGGAACACACGCATTTAGTTAGATACTACTGCACTGTTGGAGCTAGGAACACAAGCATTTAGTTAGATATTACTGCACTGTTGGAGCTAGGAACACAAGCATTTAGTTAGATATTACTGCACTGTTGGAGCTAGGAACACAATCATTTAGTTAGATACTACTGCACTTTTGGAGCTAGGAACACAAGCATTTAGTTAGATACTGCTGCACTGTTGGAGCTAGAAACACAATCATTTAGTTAGATACTACTGCACTGTTGGAGCGAGGAACATAAGCATTTAGTTAGATACTACTGCACTGTTGGAGCTAGGAACACAAGCATTTAGTTAGATACTACTGCACTGTTGGAGCTAGAAACACAAGCATTTAGTTAGATACTACTACACTGTTGGAGCTAGGAACACACGCATTTAGTTAGATACTACTGCACTGTTGGAGCTAGGAACACAAGCATTTAGTTAGATATTACTGCACTGTTGGAGCTAGGAACACAAGCATTTAGTTAAATACTACTGCACTGTTGGAGCTAGGAACACAATCATTTAGTTAGATACTACTGCACTGTTGGAGCTAGGAACACAAGCATTTAGTTAGATACTACTACACTGTTGGAGCTAGGAACACAAGCATTTAGTTAGATACTACTGCACTGTTGGAGCTAGGAACACAAGCATTTAGTTAGATACTACTGCACTGTTGGAGCTAGGAATACAAGCATTTAGTTAGATACTACTGCACTGTTGGAGCTAGAAACACAAGCATTTAGTTAGATACTACTACACTGTTGGAGCTAGGAACACAAGCATTTAGTTAGATACTACTGCACTGTTGGAGCTAGGAACACAAGCATTTAGTTAGATACTACTACACTGTTGGAGCTAGGAACACAAGCATTTAGTTAGATACTACTGCACTGTTGGAGCTAGGAACACAAGCATTTAGTTAGATACTACTGCACTGTTGGAGCTAGGAATACAAGCATTTAGTTAGATACTACTGCACTGTTGGAGCTGGGAACACAAGCATTTAGTTAGATACTACTGCACTGTTGGAGCTAGGAACACAAGCATTTAGTTAGATACTACTGCACTGTTGGAGCTACGAACACAAGCATTTAGTTAGATATTACTGCACTGTTGGAGCTAGGAACATAAGCATTTAGTTAGATACTACTGCACTGTTGGAGCTACGAACACAAGCATTTAGTTAGATATTACTGCACTGTTGGAGCTAGGAACAAAAGCATTTAGTTAGATATTACTGCACTGTTGGAGCTAGAAACACAAGCATTTAGTTAGATATTACTGCACTGTTGGAGCTAGGAACACAAGCATTTAGCTATAGCCGCAATAACATCTGTTAAAACACATCTATGTGACCAATAACATTTGATTTGACTTGATCTCCACAACGTCAAATAAAGAGTTTGGTCTTAACTGAACATCGCCTGGTAAAAAAATTATAATAATAAAACCTTAACTTGAGTTTTTAATCAAAAGTGTAAGTTGGTTTAAGATGAAGAACGTCGAGTTGCTAAAGCTACTTTGTCACGTCTTAGAAAGAGATTTAAATTTGTTCAATGACTGAAAGATGAGGGTTTTTTCTCTCAGGGTTGGGGTACTAGGCTACTCCTGAGAGAAGGGGGGGGTGGGGGGCTGTTTCTGGTTCATTGAATGGCTGTGTCCAAAATGGCACTCGATTCACTATATAAAGAACAAGAGTAGTGCACTGTGTAGTGAATAGAGTGCCATTCGGAACCGATCCTTTGTCTTAGAGTTGGAACTACTAAATCCTGAGAGAGAGAGGGGGGGGGGGGGGGGTCTATTTTCTGAGGTTAATTCATGTGTTTTTTTAATCAAGAAGGTCCTTGGAGACGGAGAGACGGTTCAAACCAGACCTTTGCCAAGGCCCATTAACCAGAGAGAGTACCCTATAGCCCTAATCCCACTCCAGACACCTTGTAATGAATCCACCATGCTTCAGAAACAGCACGCTTCGCACCACACCACTCTACAGGGACCAGCCCCTTTAAATACCCACATGGAAAAACAGCAGGACAGCCAAATGCAATGGGACACAGAGAAAGAGTCCAGCACTAAGGCTTTGCGAGAGTATTCACCCCCCCTTTTCACATTTATCCGATATTGTTGCCTTACAACCTGGAATTAAAATAGATTTTTGTGGAGTCGTGTCATTTGATTTACACAACATGCCTACCACTTTGAAATAAGAAATAAGACAAAAAACAGAAAACTTGAGCGTGCATAACTACCCCCCCCCCCCCCCCCCCCCCAAAACCAATACATTGTAGAGCCACCCTTTGCAACAATTACAGCTGCAAGTCTCTTGGGTTATGTCTCTGTAAGCTTGGCACATCTAGCCACTGGGAGGCGTGCCCATTCTTCAAGGCAAAACTGCTCCAGCTCCTTCAAGTTGGATGGGTTCCGCTGGTGTACAGCGATCTTTAAGTCATACCACAGATTCTCAATTGGATTGACAAGACATTTAAATGTTTTCCCTGTAAACCACCCAAGTGTTGCTTTAGCAGTATGTTTAGAGTCATTGTCCTGCTTGAAGGTGAACCGCTGTCCCAGTCTCAAATCTCTAGAAGACTGAAACAGGTTTCCCTCAAGAACGTCCCTGAATTTAGAGCCATCCATCATTCCTTCAATTCTGACCAGTTTCCCAGTCCCTGCTGATGAAAAACATCCCCACAGTATGATGCTGCCACCACCATGCTTCACTGTGGGGATGGTATTCTCGGGGTGATGAGGTGTTGGGTTTGCGCCAGACATAGCATTTTCCTTGATGCCCAAAAAGCTACATTTTAGTCTCATCTGACCAGAGTACCTTCTTCCATATGTTTCGGGAGTCTCCCACATGCCCTCTGGCAAACACCAAACGTGTTTGCTTATTTTATTCTTTAAGAAATATTTTTTTTTCTGGCCACTCTTCCGTAAAGCCCATCTCTGTGGAGTGTACTGCTTAAAGTGTCCCTATGGGCAGATACTCCAATCTCTGCTATGTAGCTTTGCAGCTCCTTCAGGGTTATCTTTGGTCTCTTTGTTGCCTCTCTGATTAATGCCCTCCTTGCCTGGTTCGTGAGTTTTGGTGGGCGGCCCTCTCTTGGCAGGTTTGTTGTGGTGCCATATTCTTTCTGTTTTTTAATAATGGACTTAATGGTGCTCCGTGGGATGTTCAAAGTTTCAGATCTTTTTTTATAACCCAACTCTGATCTGTACTTCTCCACAACTTTGTCTCTGACCTGTTTGGAGAGCTCCTTGGTCTTCGTGGTGCGATTGCTTATTGGTGTTGCAGTCTCTGGGCCCTTTCAGAACAGGTATATATACTGAGATCCTGTGACAGCTCATGTGACACTTAGATTGCACACAGGTGGACTTTTTGTGCAATCTAAGTGACTTCTGAAGGTAATTGATTGCACCAGATCTTAGTTAGGGGCTTCATAGCTAAGGGGGTGAATACATATTTTATATATTATATATATATACATATTTTGCACCACTTTTCCGGGGTTTTAAAAAAAAAAACAATTCATTTCACTTCAACAATTTGGACTGTTTTGTGTACGTCCATTAAATGAAATCCAAATAAAAATCTATTTAAATTACAGGTTGTAATGTAAAAAAAAATTGAGAAAACGCCAAGGGGGATGAATAGTGAATTGTTATTACCTCCTTATGTGAAGTAAAAGAAAAATTAAGAGAGAGAGAGAGACTGGGTAGGTGTTTTGAATCAAATGGGACAAAACACCATCCTGGGGTGTTTTTGTCCCATTTGATTCCAAACCTTTTCAGAGCTCAGTAATGGCATATTGAGAACCACCCCTTATCCCCCACCTCAATCTCATCCTTCCATTATCCCTTTCTACCTGCACTCTCCCTTCTCCTCACCCGCTCTCATTCTCATTACGCCTCATGGTTAGCCATGCTGGGCTCTCTCTCTCTCTCTTCCTATATTCTCTCTCTTTCTATATTCTCTCTGTCTCTCGCTCTCTTTCTATATTCTCTCTCTCTCTCTTCCTATATTCTCTCTCTCTCTCTCTTCCTATATTCTCTCTCTTTCTATATTCTCTCTGTCTCTCGCTCTCTTCCTATATTCTCTCTCTCTCTTCCTATATTCTGTCTCTCTTCCTATATTCTCTCTCTCTCTCACTCTCTCTATTCTCTCTCCTATCTTTTTCTCTCTCTCCCCATATTATCTCTCTCTCCACTCTCCCTCTTTCTCTCTCTCCCAATCAATCTCTCCCTCATCTCTCTCCTCTCTCTCTACTCCCCATCTCTTCTTGCTCTTTCTCTCTCTCCTCTGTGTGTTTGTTCGTTCTGTGTAGTGATGATGCCGAGTCGTTCCTTTTTCTCTCTCCTCTCTCTTTTTCTCTCTCCTCTCTGTGCGTTTGTTCGTTGTTCGTTTCTGGGTAGTGATGATGCCGAGTCGTTCCTTTCTCTCTCTCTCTCTCTCCCTCTGTTAGTCTTCTTATCTCCACAGTGGTGCTAGATGGTAATGGTATGGTAATATAAGAGAAGTGTGTTCCTTTAGAGAGCCAGGGTTCATAATCCCTGATGAAAAGGGGAAACGGAAGGTAGGCTGAAGGCTCCTAGCTCCTGTAATGTTAGAGCAGCAAGAAAATAATAGATGACAAGAGGAAATCAGAAAACGGAAAGCCTTGGTGTTGAACACATTAGCTAGGAAATGAACTAAACATGAGAAGAAAAAAATGGCGTTTCATAAATCAGCTATTTGTTTGCAGAATATGAGATCGGAGATGGCAGAAGGAAAAATGACACTCGTCCTCCGATGAAATTGGTTCCAATACCTGTCATGTATGGTTGCCATTGACTACCTCATCATACACTGTTACAGATATGCCCTCCGTAATTATTGGGGCAGTGATGGATTTGTTCTTCTTTTTGGTTCTATACTCCAAACGTTTGATTTGAAATCAAACAATTACTATGAGGTTAAAGTAGAGACTGTCAAGTTTAATGTGAAGTATTTTAAATCCATATTGGATGAACCATTTAGAAATGATAGCATGTAATACTTATCTGTACTAAAGTAGTAAAAAGTGAAGTATTTGGTCCCATATTCATAGCACGCGATGGCTACATCAAGCTTGTGTGTAACAAGTGCGATGAGAATCGGGAAGCAAGTTCAGGGAGTGAGTGTTTTATTTATTAAATTAACCAATAAATACGGAGAACAAACGACGTAGCGACATGAAAACAGAGTCAATGACACCTGAGGAAAGAACCAACGGGAATGACAGATATAGGGAAGATAATCAAGGAGGTGATGGAGTCCAGGTGAGTGTCGTGAGGCGCAGATGCTCGCAACGATGGTGACAGGTATGCGGGATAATCAGCAGACTGACGACCTAGAGGCAGGAGAGGAAGTATAATCAGCAGACTGGCGACCTAGAGGCAGGAGAGGGAGTACAATCAGCAGACTGGTGACCTAGAGGCAGGAGAGGGAGTACAATAAGCAGACTGGCGACCTAGAGGCAGGAGAGGGAGTACAATCAGCAGACTGGTGACCTAGAGGCAGGAGAGGGAGTACAATAAGCAGACTGGCGACCTAGAGGCAGGAGAGGGAGTACAATCAGCAGCCTGACGACCTAGAGGCAGGAGAAGGAGTATACGTGACATTGTGACTTTACAACTTTGTGGGATGTATTTGCTGTTTGTTTTGCATGTGTTTTAGATTATTTTGTGTCCGATAGAAACGAAGGTAAATAATGTAAAATAACGTACAATTAAAGCTGACAGTCTGCACTTGTACCTCATAGTCGCTGTACCTACAGGCTTCCCTGTCCCAATAATTACAGAGGACACTGTACCTGCAGTCTTCCCTGTCTCAATAATTACAGAGGACACTGTACCTACAGGCTTCCCTGTCTCAATAATTACAGAGGACGCTGTACCTGCAGTCTTCCCTGTCCCAATAATTACAGAGGACACTGTACCTACAGGCTTCACTGTCACAATAATTACAGAGGACGCTGTACGTGCAGGCTTCCCTGTCTCAATAATTACAGAGGACACTGTACCTGCAGTCTTCCCTGTCTCAATAATTACAGAGGACACTGTACCTACAGGCTTCCCTGTCTCAATAATTACAGAGGACACTGTACCTGCAGTCTTCCCTGTCTCAATAATTACAGAGGACACTGTACCTACAGGCTTCCCTGTCTCAATAATTACAGAGGACACTGTACCTGCAGTCTTCCCTGTCTCAATAATTACAGAGGACACTGTACCTACAGGCTTCCCTGTCTCAATAATTACAGAGGACACTGTACCTGCAGCCTTCCCTGTCTCAATAATTACAGAGGACACTGTACCTACAGGCTTCCCTGTCTCAATAATTACAGAGGACGCTGTACCTGCAGTCTTCCCTGTCCCAATAATTACAGAGGACACTGTACCTGCAGGCTTCACTGTCACAATAATTACAGAGGACACTGTACCTGCAGTCTTCCCTGTCTCAATAATTACAGAGGACACTGTACCTGCAGTCTTCCCTGTCTCAATAATTACAGAGGACACTGTACCTACAGGCTTCCCTGTCTCAATAATTACAGAGGACGCTGTACCTGCAGTCTTCCCTGTCCCAATAATTACAGAGGACACTGTACCTGCAGGCTTCACTGTCACAATAATTACAGAGGACACTGTACCTGCAGGCTTCCCTGTCACAATAATTACAGAGGACACTGTACCTGCAGGCTTCCCTGTCTCAATAATTACAGAGGACACTGTACCTGCAGTCTTCCCTGTCTCAATAATTACAGAGGACGCTGTACCTGCAGGCTTCACTGTCACAATAATTACAGAGGACACTGTACCTGCAGGCTTCCCTGTCCCAATAATTACAGAGGACACTGTACCTGCAGTCTTCCCTGTCTCAATAATTACAGAGGACGCTGTACCTGCAGGCTTCCCTGTCCCAATAATTACAGAGGACACTGTACCTGCAGGCTTCCCTGTCCCAATAATTACAGAGGACACTGTACCTGCAGTCTTCCCTGTCTCAATAATTACAGAGGACACTGTACCTGCAGGCTTCCCTGTCCCAATAATTACAGAGGACACTGTACCTGCAGGCTTCCCTGTCCCAATAATTACAGAGGACACTGTACCTGCAGGCTTCCCTGTCCCAATAATTACAGAGGACACTGTACCTGCAGTCTTCCCTGTCTCAATAATTACAGAGGACACTGTACCTGCAGGCTTCCCTGTCCCAATAATTACAGAGGACACTGTACCTGCAGGCTTCCCTGTCCCAATAATTACAGAGGACACTGTACCTGCAGGCTTCCCTGTCCCAATAATTACAGAGGACACTGTACCTGCAGGATTCACTGTGAAAGGGAGAGAGAGAGATTGAAGGAAAGGGAGAGAGAGAGAGATGAAAGGGAGGGAGAGAGAGATGGAAGGAAAGGGAGGGAGAGATGGAAGGAAAGGGAGAGAGAGCAGGAGAGAGGGAGAGAGAGGTCTATATTTAGCGCAGAGAGATTGCTGGGCAGGTGAAGCTGTCTAACAGACAGGACAGAGAAGGAGGCCTTAAGTCTACATCCCTAGCCCTAAAGCTGTTTGCTCAGTGGGACAGAGAGCACTAGGCAGGTGAACAGGCTTCGACTGGCTCCAGCAGCCGCGGGACGCTGTGTTTTCTCCTACGCCCTCCTTCGCCATAGAGCCTCAGTCTCCACAGGAACAATGGGCCCTACCCCTGCCTCTGACAGACTCAGTGGGGAGGGGATTGCACTGGCTCTGATTGGATGATTACTGGCAGCGGGAGATCCAATCAGGGCCTTTCAGGGAAGTGGAGTTCGAGGCGTTTGGTTAAGTGGATTGGCAGGTGCTGCAGAAGGTGTTTCAGGTAGATGCTGTCGGACAGACGTTTGGGGAAAGATGGGGAGAGAGAGGGTGGATGAAGGATTTGGTTGAGAATGGGGAGGAAGGATGGAGAGAGAGAGGGTGGATAAAGGATTTGGTTGAGAATGGGGAGGAAGGATGGGGAGAGATAGGGTGGATGAAGGATTTGGTTGAGAATGGGGAGGAAGGATGGGGAGAGGAAGGATAGAGGAGAATAGAATGGGGGAGGTTGAATAGAGGAGGAGAGAAAGGGGGAGGGGGAACACAGCAGGTAGATACTGCGGCATTTGGTTTGGTCGCTGTGGTCTGGACAGACGGTTGGGGGAGGAAGGGGAGGGAAGGGGGAGGAGGAAAGGGAGAAGAGGAGGAGGGGAGAGAAAAGAGATGGGTAACTTATTTCCATCTTTCACTAAGCTAAGAACAACTCTACTGTATAACCAGGGCAACGGAGTAACTCTACAGTATAACCATGGCAAGGGAGTAACTCTACAGTACAACCATGGCAACGGAGTAACTCTACAGTACAACCATGGCAACGGAGTAACTCTACAGTACAACCATGGCAATGGAGTAACTCTACAGTACAACCATGGCAATGGAGTAACTCTACAGTATAACCATTGCAACGGAGTAACTCTACAGTACAACCATGGCAATGGAGTAACTCTACAGTTTAACCATGGCAACGGAGTAACTCTACAGTACAACCATGGCAACAGAGTAACTCTACAGTACAACCATGGCAACGGAGTAACTCTACAGTACAACCATGGCAACAGAGTAACTCTACAGTATAACCATGGCAACGGAGTAACTCTACAGTACAACCATGGCAATGGAGTAACTCTACAGTTTAACCATGGCAACGGAGTAACTCTACAGTACAACCATGGCAACAGAGTAACTCTACAGTACAACCATGGCAACGGAGTAACTCTACAGTACAACCATGGCAAAGGAGTAACTCTACAGTACAACCATGGCAACGGAGTAACTCTACAGTATAACCATGGCAACGGAGTAACTCTACAATATAACAATGGCAACGGAGTAACTCTACAGTATAACCATGGCAACGGAGTAACTCTACAGTATAACAATGGCAACGGAGTAACTCTACAGTATAACAATGGCAACGGAGTAACGCTACAGTATAACCATGGCAACGGAGTAACTCTACAGTACAACCATGGCAACAGAGTAACTCTACAGTACAACCATGGCAACGGAGTAACTCTACAGTACAACCATGGCAATGGAGTAACTCTACAGTTTAACCATGGCAACGGAGTAACTCTACAGTACAACCATGGCAACAGAGTAACTCTACAGTACAACCATGGCAACGGAGTAACTTAACAGTACAACCATGGCAACAGAGTAACTCTACAGTATAACCATGGCAACGGAGTAACTCTACAGTACAACCATGGCAATGGAGTAACTCTACAGTTTAACCATGGCAACGGAGTAACTCTACAGTACAACCATGGCAACAGAGTAACTCTACAGTACAACCATGGCAACGGAGTAACTCTACAGTACAACCATGGCAAAGGAGTAACTCTACAGTACAACCATGGCAACGGAGTAACTCTACAGTATAACCATGGCAACGGAGTAACTCTACAATATAACAATGGCAACGGAGTAACTCTACAGTATAACCATGGCAACGGAGTAACTCTACAGTATAACAATGGCAACGGAGTAACTCTACAGTATAACAATGGCAACGGAGTAACGCTACAGTATAACCATGGCAACGGAGTAACTCTACAGTACAACCATGGCAACAGAGTAACTCTACAGTACAACCATGGCAACGGAGTAACTCTACAGTACAACCATGGCAATGGAGTAACTCTACAGTTTAACCATGGCAACGGAGTAACTCTACAGTACAACCATGGCAACAGAGTAACTCTACAGTACAACCATGGCAACGGAGTAACTTAACAGTACAACCATGGCAACAGAGTAACTCTACAGTATAACCATGGCAACGGAGTAACTCTACAGTACAACCATGGCAATGGAGTAACTCTACAGTTTAACCATGGCAACGGAGTAACTCTACAGTACAACCATGGCAACAGAGTAACTCTACAGTACAACCATGGCAACGGAGTAACTCTACAGTACAACCATGGCAAAGGAGTAACTCTACAGTACAACCATGGCAACGGAGTAACTCTACAGTATAACCATGGCAACGGAGTAACTCTACAATATAACAATGGCAACGGAGTAACTCTACAGTATAACCATGGCAATGGAGTAACTCTACAGTATAACAATGGCAACGGAGTAACTCTACAGTATAACCATGGCAACGGAGTAACAATAACAACAGGCATTTGTTTTGGATTGTCACCTCTCTCCTACCTAGCTCCTCTTGGGAGAGAGGGAGAGAATGGACCTACAAGGATCTGATCACAATACAGCTCTGCCCTAGAAATACATCCATTCTGTTTTTATACATCATTGGTCTCTACTCTGTCTGCTCCTAAATCTGTGTGTAGGTTTTTTTGTCTATAGCGTCTGCCAAGGTAAACGACTGTTCTCTGTCTCTCTCCGCAGATCAACGGTTCACACAGGTTAAATTGGTTCATTGGTTCAAGCAGGAAAAACCTTTAATTTAGAAGTCTATTGCTTGGATTTTTTTTTTTTTTTTTTTTTTTTCTTATTTTCATTTCGTTGTGTACATTACACACACAGAATATCCGCTACGTTGTTAATCAAAGATATGATTTCTTTGTGAGAAAGACGAAGTGCAGTAATAACAATATTGAATTCATCCACTCGCCTTCCTGTTCCTCCCACCATCTTGTGTGATAATACACAAGTAAACAGAACATGATATGCATCTGCTATTCAAAATCATACAGAGTGTCACCCCACCCCCCCCAAAAAAAATGGCACCCTATTCCCTATATAGTGCCCCTATGGACCCTGGTTAAAAGTAGTCCACTATATAGGGAATAGGGTGCCATTTGGGACGGGTAAATACGTATCACCCTTTAAATGTTCTCATCAGATCAGATGGTTCCCTCTTCCACTGGTGGAAACATTATAATGAAGGTGAAGCGGGGATCCAATGCAGACACAATGACTACATCCCAAATGGCATTCCATTTCCTAGACACTGCACTACGTTTGTCCGGTCCTGAAGTACGGCACTATGTAGAGGGAATGAGGGAAGTTGGCCGTTTGGGACGAAGACAATCTAAAGGTTGTCTTTGCAATTCAAATTGACCAAGCTAGTTTTGAAACACACACACACACACACACACACGCGCACGCACACACACACACACACACACACACACACACACACTCACACACACACACACACTCACGCACACGCACACACACACACACACACACACACACACTCACACACACGCACACACACACACACGCCTTTCACAAATTCCTCTGGCGATTCCTAATACAAAAGTTGAATTGCATTTCATTAGACAGCAGATCTCTCTGTAGACGTTCTGATGAGCGGCTGCTTCATTAACTACAGAGACACAGACACAATATTCGTCCTAAAATTAAACCCTATTCCCTTTAAAAGGGCACTACTTTAGACGAGGTCTCATGAGGGGTCGAAAGGGCTCTGGTTAAAAGTAGTGCACTATATAGGGAATGGGGTGACATTAGGGACACAGCCAGAGAGACACAGTGCTCTGCTCCAACACACTGACTGACTGGCAGGGCCGTGGGCCAGGATGTAGTGTCGTGTAGAGTGTCGTGTAGAGAGGTAGAGTAGTGGGCCCGTACTAGTCCCACAGTGCCATCTAGTGGTAAAGAGTATATGTGTTTCATCTATAGGAACCCTCTGTTGTTAGCATTCCATTGGTTAATGATGTGTGTCACAGACAGACAGACAGACAGACAGACAGACAGACAGACAGACAGACAGACAGACAGACAGACAGACAGACAGACAGACAGACAGGTTACACTCGCCCCTGTAATTCCCGAGTTAGATGACCGTTCAAAACGATTTTTCCCAGTTGGAGCACTTATTTTTATTTTTACATAGTTACCTGTTGTCTTGAACTCATATATGAACCCGGAAATAATTGTCTGTAGCCCCACCCAGTGACCTTTCATGTTGTTTTAGCCTAAGTAGCTAGCATTTTGGAACAACATGTTTGGAGTAAACTTGAGTGTACCGTAGGCCTACACATGTATCAACTGAAGAGTCACCTGAATCTTGGGAATAATGGGAGATGCTGCAGAGGAATGGTAGATGCTGTAGAGGATTGGGAGATGCTGTAGAGGATTGGGGGATGCTGTAGAGGATTGGGAGATGCTGTAGAGGAATGGGAGATGCTGTAGAGGGATGGGAGATGCTGTAGAGGCATGGGAGATGTTGTAGAGGCATGGGAGATGCTGTAGAGGATTGGGAGATGCTGTAGGGGAATGGGAGGTGCTGTAGGGGAATGGGAGATGCTGTAGGGGAATGGGAGATGCTGTAGAGGAATGGGAGATGCTGTAGAGGAATGGGAGATGCTGTAGAGGAATGGGAGATGATGTAGAGGAATGGGAGATGCTGTAGAGGCATGGGGGAAGCTGTAGAGGCATGGGAGATGCTGTAGAGGAATGATAGATGCTGTAGAGGATTTGGAAATTTTGTAGAGGATTGGGAGATGCTGTAGAGATATGGGGGAAGCTGTAGAGGTGGATTTTTAAAAGTAGGAGCTTGAACTTTTTGGTCACAGACCTGGATAGCATGACAGAACTCTGCAGACTATCTCTGCAGTAGATTGCAACTCCACCCCCTTTGGCAGTTCTCTCTTGCCAGAAAATGTTGTAGTTGGGGGATGGATATTTCTGAGTTTTTGGTGGCCTTCCCAAGCCAGGATTCAGACACGGCTAGGACATCAGGGTTGGCGGAGTGTGCTAAAGCAGTGAATAAAACAAACTTAGGGAGGAGGCTTCTAATGTTAACATGCATGAAACCAAAGCTTTTACGGTTACAGAAGTCAACAAATGATAGTGCCTGGGGAATAGGAGTGGAACTGGGGGCTACAGGGCCTGGGTTAACCTCTCTAGGTGGTGTGGGACGGTAGCGTCCCACCTGGTCAACATCCAGTGAAATTGCAGAGCGCCAAATTCAAAAACAGAAATACTCATAATAAAAGTTCATAAAACATACAAGTGTTATACATCGGCTTAAAGATTAACTCCTTGTTAATCCAGCCACGGTGTCAGATTTCAAAAAGGCTTTACGGTGAAAGCATACCATGCGATTATCTGAGTGCAGCGCCCAGCAGTCAAATCATTACAAACAGTTACCAGCCAAGTGGACGAGTTACACAAGTCAGAAATAGAATAGTAAACTAGTAGAATCAGTAAACTTTGTAGAAACATGTCAAACGATGCTTATAATCAATCCTTATTTTGATTTTAGTCGTAATAATCAATAATATTTCAACCAGACAAAAGCTTCGTCAATATAAAAGGAAAACAAGAAAGGCACTCTCTGTCGCGCATGAAAAACCTCTGGGACACTGCAGTGTCCACTCATTTAGAGAGGTCTTACTCCCTCATTTTTCAGAATACAAGCCTGAAACAAATTCTAAAGACTGTTGACATCTAGTGGAAGCCAAAAGAAGTGCAATTTGAGTCCTAAGTCAATGGAATCTGAATCAACAGGTAAATGGAGATGAATGGGCAGAGCGGGTCAGTTAGGTACATACAGGACCTGAGTTGGAGGCTGGGGCCAACAGGTAAATGGTGATGAATGGGCAGAGCGGGTCAGTCAGGTACATACAGTACCTGAGATCAAGGCTGGGGCCGACAGGTAAATGGTGATGAATGGGCAGAGCGGGTCAGTCAGGTACATACAGTACCTGAGATCAAGGCTGGGGCCGACAGGTAAATGGAGATGAATGGGCCGAGCGGGTCAGTTAGGTCCATACAGGACCTGAGATCAAGGCTGGGGCCGACAGGTAAATGGAGATGAATGGGCCGAGCGGGTCAGTTAGGTCCATACAGGACCTGAGTTCAAGGCTGGGGCCGACAGGTAAATGGAGATGAATGGGCCGAGCGGGTCAGTTAGGTCCATACAGGACCTGAGATCAAGGCTGGGGCCGACAGGTAAATGGAGATGAATGGGCCGAGCGGGTCAGTTAGGTCCATACAGTACCTGAGATCAAGGCTGGGGCTGACAGGTAAATGGAGATGAATGGGCAGAGCAGGTCAGTCAGGTACATACAGGACCTGAGATCAAGGCTGGGGCTGACAGGTAAACAAAATGAGGTACCGTGTTATTGAAACAGTCCAGGGGTCATCAGCTTTGTAGCCGAGTGATCATAGGGTCAAAAGAGCAGCAATAGGTGAGTCAGGTAGTGAGCCGTTCGGTAGTCACTAATAATACCCCTGTAATAGTACTATAATAATACCCCTATGATAGTACTATAATAATACCCCTATAATAGTACTATAATAATACCCCTGTAATAGTACTATAATAATACCCCTATAATAGTACTATAATAATACCCCTATAATAATATCCCTATAATAATACCCCTATAGTAATATCCCTATAATAATACCCATATAATAGTACTATAATAATACCCCTATAGTAATATCCCTATAATAATACCCATATAATAGTACTATAATAATACCCCTATAATAGTACTATAACAATACCCCTATAATAATACCCCTATAATAGTACTATAACAATACCCCTATAATAATACCCCCTATAATAGTACTATAATAATACCCCTATAATAGTACTATAATAATACCCCTATAGTAATATCCCTATAATAATACCCCTATAATAATACTATAATAATACCCCTATAATAGTACTATAACAATACCCCTATAATAATAACCCTATAATAGTACTATAACAATACCCCTATAGTAATATCCCTATAATAATACCCCTATAATAATACTATAATAATACCCCTATAGTAATACCCCTATAATAGTACTATAACAATACCCCTATAATAATACCCCTATAATAGTACTATAACAATACCCCTATAATAGTACTATAACAATACCCCTATAATAATACCCCTATAATAGTACTATAACAATACCCCTATAGCAATCTCCCTATAATAATACCCCTATAATAATACTATAATAATACCCCTATAGTAATACCCCTATAATAGTACTATAACAATACCCCTATAATAATACCCCTATAATAGTACTATAATAATACCCCTATAATAGTACTATAATAATACCCCTATAATAGTACTATAATAATACCCCTATAATAATACCCCTATAATATCCCTATAATAATACCCCTATAGTAATATCCCTATAATAATACCCCTATAGTAATATCCCTATAATAATACCCCTATAGTAATATCCCTATAATAATACCCCTATAGTAATATCCCTATAATAATACCCCTATAATAATACTATAATAATACCCCTATAATAGTACTATAATAATACCCCTATAATAATACCCCTATAATAGTACTTTAACAATACCCCTATAATAATACCCCTATAATAGTACTATAATAATACCCCTATAATAGTACTATAATAATACCCCTATAATATCCCTATAATAATACCCCTATAGTAATATCCCTATAATAATACCCCTATAGTAATATCCCTATAATAATACCCCTATAGTAATATCCCTATAATAATACCCCTATAATAATACTATAATAATACCCTTATAATAGTACTATAACAATACCCCTATAATAATACCCCTATAATAGTACTATAACAATACCCCTATAATAGTACTATAATAATACCCCTATAATAGTACTGTAACAGTACCCCTATAATAATACCCCTATAATAGTACTATAATAATACCCCTATAGTAATATCCCTAGAATAATACCCCTATAATACCCCTATAATAATACCCCTATAATAGTACTATAACAATACCCCTATAATAATACCCCTATAATAGTACTATAATAATACCCCTATAGTAATATCCCTGTAATAATACCCCTATAATAATACTATAATAATACCCCTATAATAATACCCCTATAATAGTACTATAACAATACCCCTATAATAATACCCCTATAATAGTACTATAACAATAGCCCTATAATAATACCCATATAATAGTACTATAATAATACCCCTATAGTAATATCCCTATAATAATACCCCTATAATAATACTATAATAATACCCCTATAATAATACCCCTATAATAGTACTATAATAATACCCCTATAATAATACCTCTATAATAGTACTATAACAATACCCCTATAATAATACCCATATAATAGTACTATAATAATACCCCTATAATAGTACTATAACAATACCCCTATAATAATACCCCTATAATAGTACTATAATAATACCCCTATAATAATACCCCTATAATAGTACTATAACAATACCCCTATAATAATACCCATATAATAGTACTATAATAATACCCCTATAATAGTACTATAATAATACCCCTATAGTAATATCCCTATAATAATACCCATATAATAGTACTATAATAATACCCCTATAATAGTACTATAATAATACCCCTATAGTAATATCCCTATAATAATACCCCTATAATAATACTATAATAATACCCCTATAATAGTACTATAATAATACCCCTATAATAATACCCCTATAATAATACTATAATAATACCCCTATAATAGTACTATAATAATACTCCTGTAATAATACTTCTATAACAATACCCCCATACAATAATACCCATACAATAATACCCCTATAATTATTCTCCTGTAATAATACTCCTATAAAAATACTCCTGTAATAATACCCCTATAATAATACCCCTATAATAATTATCCTGTAATTATATACTATTAGTACACAGTATGTAGTATTATCAGTATACAGTATGTAGTACTATTAGTACACAGTATGTAGTACTATTAGTACACAGTACGCAGTTTTAGAAAGTAGTAGGATATAGACAAAAACACATTCCAGGGTGTCCTTGCTGATGTTATTGTGTGTGTGTGTGTGTGTGCGTGCGTGCGTGCGTGCGTGCATGCTTGCGTGCGTGCGTGTGTGTGTGTGTGTGTGTGTAGCCAAACTGCAGTCTGGGTAACAGAAGAGCATTCATCAGAACTGCTTATGTAATTTTGGCGGAATTGCGCCCCTTCCCCTCCTCATGTGAGTGTGATCATGTATGTGTGTTCATGTGTGTGTGATTGCGTGTGTTCATGTGTGTGTGAATGCGTGTGTTCATGTGTGTTGTGATTGCGTGTGTTCATGTGTGTGTGATTGCGTGTGTTCATGTGTGTGTGATTGCGTGTGTTCATGTGTGTTGTGATTGCGTGTGTTCATGTGTGTGCGATTGCGTGTGTTCATGTGTGTTGTGATTGCGTGTGTTCATGTGTGTGCATGCGCGTGAGTGTGCATGCGTGTGTGCATGCGTGTGTGTGTGCATGCTTGTGTGCATGTGTGTGTGCATGCATGTGCGTGTGTGTGTATGTGTGCATGCGTGTGTGTGTGTGTGTGCATGCGTGCGAGTGTGTGTGTGTGATCCCAGCACTATTGTGTTAACCAGCTATAATAATTTTGTTTATCTGAGTCAGAGAGAGCAGAGAGCCATATACATATCTGCCCTTTCCACCAGCCAATCAAATTACCTCTGTCCTACAATACATCACTGACAAACTGTTTATTAAACAAAAAGGCCCAGATTGAATTATTAATGACAGAGATTAATTTGAGCCCTGGTTGTGTAGAGAGAGGGGTTGTGGGTAATGTGACATATTACTTTTCTATGTGCCGTTGATGCAGTGGAGGATCGGAGGTGATATAAAATAAACAAGATTACTAACAAGACCCTGTCAGCAAAGTTTCTTAATGCGGTTGTGATTTGCATATGGGAGTGCCTCACAGCCATAAAGAGAAGGACATTAGGGCCTGTCCCATTTCAGGGGAGTAAGTAAAGAGAGGAGTTCTCTGTATACACATCTCTCTCTCTCTCTCTCTCTCTGTGTGTGTGTCTCTCTCTCTCTCTCTGTCTCTCTCTCTCTGTCTCTCTCTCTCTCTGTCTCCCACTCTCTCACTCTCTCTCACATTCGCTTTCTCTCTCTTTCTACAGTATTACTCTCTAGTCAGACCTTCTACAGTACTACTCTCTAGTCAGACCTTCTACAGTACTACTCTCTAGTCAGACCTTCTACAGTATTACTCTCTAGCCAGACCTTCTACAGTATTACTCTCTAGTCAGACCTTCTACAGTATTACTCTCTAGCCAGACCTTCTACAGTATTACTCTCTAGTCAGACCTTCTACAGTACTACTCTCTAGTCAGACCTTCTACAGTATTACTCTCTAGTCAGACCTTCTACAGTATTACTCTCTAGTCAGACCTTCTACAGTATTACTCTCTAGCCAGACCTTCTACAGTATTACTCTCTAGCCAGACCTTCTACAGTATTACTCTCTAGCCAGACCTTCTACAGTATTACTCTCTAGCCAGACCTTCTACAGTATTACTCTCTAGCCAGACCTTCTACAGTATTACTCTCTAGTCAGACCTTCTACAGTATTACTCTCTAGCCAGACCTTCTACAGTATTACTCTCTAGTCAGACCTTCTACAGTATTACTCTCTAGTCAGACCTTCTACAGTATTACTCTCTAGTCAGACCTTCTACAGTATTACTCTCTAGCCAGACCTTCTACAGTACTACTCT